>NW_017136741.1:79578-90069 GCF_001652005.2 Ceratina calcarata | reverse complement strand
ATTTGTACATTTGCTTAAAAGCAGTAAAAATGACTTCCTTGGGCAATCTAGTGTTAAAAAGGATGCCGGGAGAGCGACGTGTCGAAGCAGAATAGTTCCTTGCGAGCGTCCAAACGTGTAACAGCGAACACGCCGTATTTGGAAAATAAAGTCTGCGATATTTTTGAGCGTTGAATAAAGTCTTAGCTTACATATTGTTCTAATTTCTTGAGTCGTGTCACCTTGGCAGCGACTTATGCAAGTTCGAGCTGGACCCGACCGGCCTGGAATAATTAATCAATCGTCGGGGCGAGATTACACGGTGGTAAGCAACGAAGAAGCTCGTAGTCCGTCGTGAACCTGTGTAATATCGTCACCGACCGTGGAGAGCGTGCGCTCGATCCAATATGCCCCGGTGATTAGCCTGCGACTGATAGGCAAATAATTAGACGAACGGGGACATTTCGATAACAATCCATCTGCGTCGCCTGTCGCTAGTTTCCTGTACAGCCTGTCCAGTTACACCGTTCATAAACCCATCCCTCTGCTGGTTCGAATTTCGTGCGGCCTTACAACGTATTGAAAAATGTACGACACGATGCGAACAAAATAAAATAAGAAATTTTTCGCATCATATTTCGATCCTTCGATTATTACTCTTAAATTGCTTTTGTCAGAGCATGATTTATTACACGGCCACGACTGTGTGATCGAGTATAATCGTCCGATTGAGTCGCAAGATTTATGAACAGACGTGAACGGGCGATCGATACGTTCTCTCTCGGGCATTTATAAAATGTTCTTGTTCGAACAATTATTCGGGCGTTTAACGAATCTACCGAACGCTCTTTCAACCTACCCCGCTTTATTTATTTTTTTACGGGCCGAGAGAGAGAGAGAGCTCAATTATCAGTGAACACCTCCACTCCTGTTTTTCACCGAGCTCTCTGAAATTAACAAACAGTTTGCTGCACGTCGATGGAGCATCGCTCAGCTTTTATAACTGACCCGCGCAATTAACTAGCAATTCACAGTGTACAAATTATATCGAGAACGTTGGGGAATGTCGAGCAAATATCTGTGCCCGATACGTGAAACGGAGTATAATTATTGTTAAGCTTACCTACTCCGCGAGGAGTATATTTCAATTGATAGCTAAGCCCCTGGCGAGATTCAGGGATCCATAAGTGCTTCGGGCTACACGTGTTGCACTAGTTTCGAAATTGGCTCCCATAGTCTCGGTAGAACGTCTGATTGCTGATTCGAGCTTACTGCAGGTCTATGTGTGAGACAGGACGTTCGCGATGTCAATTTAAAAAAATGTGCGTATTGCAACTCTTTTTGGTCATTTCGAATTGTGAGTGATTCGATGAGAACTAGCATTTGTCGAGAGTTAGGAAACTGCTGACGAGAAGTGATATAAATCAAAAGTGTACATTTGCCAAACTCGTATGTATCACCCGTTCATTGGCATGTTCGTCGGTATCGAGATCAGAATCGAAGTATGAATCAGGATTGACATTTTCCTGATCGAACTTATTTGCTCACCGTACGGAATGATATCGGCGATAACACAGCGACGAGAGTAGAATCGTTTACGAGTCAGCGGGTGAATTTTCCGACGATTTGTCGCGTCCCTTTTTCCTCTCTCTCTCTCTCTCTCTCATCAGATCGTAATCGGGATAAACGGAATTTAATTACGGCTAGCTGGATAGACCCTGTGACGCGCTAATTCCTCTTTCGTCTCCGACGGAAATTTGTTTCGTCCCTTTGGAACAATTTTTCCGGGTCTGAAAAAACCGTGGATTCTCCTTTTCTTTTTTCGAGGCGCCTCGTTATCGGCCGCGATTGATCGAACATCGACAGAACGGAACGACGCGTTCGTGGTTTTCTCGCGCAAATTGAGTTTTCCACGGGTCTTGCTGTGAAACGCGACGGCACCGGTTAACCCTTTGCATTCTTCCCAATTTGCTTGCCAACGTTTTCATTTAAAATTGTATTCCAGAACGTGCACCGGGTGGAAATTGAAATGTGTCGAATGCCGTTCGTCGTCGCAGGAATTTTTACAACGAACAACAATCGTGGACGAGCGAGAATAGTTTTACGAGAGATCGATGAAAAAAGAGTCGTGAGAGGAAACGTTCCGTGCTGATGATGCTGCGCGTAATTCTCTAATTAATCACTGACGCGTAACAAACTACATTTTCATAGCGCGTTAAGAACACGGGCATTGTTTTAACGAGCGGCAACCGCACAAACACCGGGTACAATGATTAATATGCAAAACTGCATTATTCTGTTAAACAAAAGACTCCAGACCTTACCGTCGTTCGCTCGACTGTTTGTCGTTTTAATTAAACGCAGTAAAGTTCGCTCGAATTAAACTTACGTACCCGTTTATAGGATGGCGCGAAACGTCGAATCGCAAAGTCCGAACGGGTCGGGTCGGGGCAGTGGAAAACTGTTTCTTTTCACACGATGGACGATCCGACACGCTCATAAACGCGAGATCAAACTGTATTAACGTCAATCCAAATCTATTCATCAATCAAATCAAATTGTCGATCACGTTTAATGCGACCGGACCGCAGATTTTACGCATCTCGAGGAAAATTGATTTTGCAGACTCGTAAATACGATGTTAGTTTACCGCGAAATAAAACTGACCGAAATCGATCGGAATTCCATTTCGATATTCGTCTGTAGTGTAGATTTTAGAACATATAAATTTTATGGTCGCGATGTGAGATAAAGAATGGATGTACAAAATGTAATGTCGAATCGAGGGACACGAGTCGGGTTTATAGGGCCATCGCATTTTGGGACAGTGAATGGGTTTCATTCTATGGGAAAGTCTCGTTACGATCGGAGAGGTCAGATTGTCTTCGAATCCTTCTTTGATTTGACCCCGCCTGTCTCTTGCAATTTTTTCCACAAATTCGTCTTCTTCGATGTTCATAGAATCTCGAACAGAATGATCGAACAATTCGATGGATTTACAGAAACGACAAAATATCGAGTACGTTCCAATGTTCTCATCAATCTAAAATGCGTCTCCTTGACTTTCACGTTCCATTTTGTATAAAAAAAAAACCCGTAGCAACGACCAATGCAGCAATTTCAATGTAAAGTCGAGGAAGGATCCTTTGTTTGAAATTGCAGCAATTACGAGTTTAATTCGATTTAGCGAGTCGTGTTTGCCTGAACGTTTTATTAACCATCTACTGGTACACGCGGATATTTGAATGGTCCCTAATTAAAAAATGGCGTGTTTGAAAAGGAGAACGGGCGAGTCCGAAGCGAATTAACGAGTTAACACGTTCGCTTCGTCGAAACGGTATGGTCGATTGAATGGATCTCGATACGTAATGCGCGAGGGGCGTAAATTACTCGGATTCAGAGCGTACTGACCCCTCGCCTCGTTGCAAGAGCTACTCGGATCACGGAGGTCATTAAGGAGCATAAAAGCTCCGAGGAAAAAGGAGAGATGGGAGAACCTCCGTTCGGAACTGACGGAAACTTCATTGTACACCTCTGTTCACAAGTTTCCGATCAGTTATTGCGTTGAAAAATCTAATGAATACTTCGTCGGAGATTATCTTAATTAAAACTAGATCACATGATGAATAAATAATTCGAGTCGTGAATAGTTTCAACGATACTGCACTCCAAACAGAAAGAGTTTCAATGAAAAATGAGAGTTTACTATTAAAATTGTTCGTTTGTCTATACTTTCACAATGACTCGTACATTTTGCGACACTATTTAAGACTTCTGAGTGAGAGTGTACGTAAACTGGCGAGTCACCGGGGAGGAGAATTTGTAGAAAGTGGAAGAGTCAACGATTAATCATTGCGTTTAAAAAGATTCTCGATCGGACGATCATGTCGGGACACAAAGGGTAACACAGAGGATCTGTCGAGGCCCCTCGATTGACGTAGTTCTCAATAGCATCAATAACGGAGGTGTACGATCCGATCTGACACAACTGCTTGCACTTGGTATTAGAGTACACACGACACTGTGTAACAGCGGGCTTTGGTTACCAGGTTCAATGGCTGGCCGCTTTTCCAATCGACGATCTATCGGTCCAACGTCCAAGAGGGAGATCCCTAAACGTTTGAGTCGAGCCCCCGTAGCTTCGTTTAACTTCGACCAGACAATCGAATTTCAAAGCAAATTACATAATTAACACGTCTTTCACTGTTAATTTTATGAGAAGTCTCGGATATTCTTCTACAATTTAACTCTTGGATTTAACGTTCAAGTTTCAGAACACGAGACTGTTCGATATGTTAATTTCATAATAGAGTAGTACTGAAAAATTGATTGCCGCAGCTTTTTTCCACCCTTAGAAGATAAAATTTCTCCAGTCGATTGATGATATTAATATCATTCGGTAATTCGAAGCTCATTTCTCGGAAATATGGGAAACGATAATAAAGGATAAAATTCGTTCATTAACTTATTGAATAATTATCGAAAGGGCAGTACGGCGTGTAATTCTATCGGAAACCATTACTTCTGGTAGAAAATCGTAATAAAATGATGGCAAACGAGTGGTGTGTCCTCGAAACTTTAATATTCAGGATACTGTAACACACGAACGTGTGAATCTATCGAGGCTAGCTGTGTGAAAATCTTTCTGCGAATGATAGTAGCTCGAGGGAGTGTCTATCGTCGATTTGTACGAACTTAACTGGAAGAGAAAAATGACGGCGGTCCGTGGTTGGTTTCGAGTGAAGTTTTGGAGGAGCCGGCAGAATTAATTTGGATTAACCTTCGAGGCAATTCGATACCGGTGGCCTTGTACGGCTTATACTATACTCGAACAGGAGTTTGTCGGTCTTAACATTGGGTGTGCCGTCGATAATCCGAGCTAGAGTTGACGCCGTGCTGGTCTCGGCTGTTTATCAACTGTCTCTCCTACGGGAACAGTTAACTTTCTACTCGAGACACTGTGAGCGCCACGTCCGTGTGAAAATTATTTGCAGTGTGCGAACAGTCCTTCCCAAGACGGAGAATATTTTAGATTTTACTGGAGCTTAAAGACGTTTAAGATACCGTTCCGCAATCAGTCGTATACACAAAGACGATTCAACGTTTGCCGATGGAAAACGGTATGATCAAACTGGCTGAGTGCGTACGTGAAATGCAGGGGATAAACAGACGGGGAGAGACGGATGTACGCTTTATTAGTCGCGGTGGGAAGTAAGGCTAGAGTCCCGATGCAAATCTAACTCGAAGCTAACCCAGATTTAGCCTAAACACCGAGGTCGATAGAGATGAGGGGAACGGGGGGTGACCGGGGGGGTGGGGTATCGGATGAATATGCAACGATCCGGAATACGTCTTCGTCCCCTTATGAAATTTCGTTGACAAGTTGGAAATCGTGATTAAGAAGGCCTCGGAAACTTTTGTCGGGGTACGTCGGCTAGTTACTTTGTAATTGATAGCCGGGGTCTCTGGATCTTACTCAGCGCAACAGGCGTAGCAGACCAGACCGGAAGCAGGTCTGCGAGCAATCGCTGCCCAGTCAGATAATCTATCAGATTATGCGGGATAAGTGGAGTTAGGATCGTTTCGCTTAAGAACACTCGCTCGGTCGTTCAACTCGCACTTTGCAATTTTCTTCAAACGTTTCGTACTAATTCAATAACGTAATCCCTTCAGAATCAGTTCAAGATAGAACGTACACACACGACGTAAGAGTTCTGAGTAACAGCTAACAGTGTGCAAACGTGGATCGAATCCACGGTTTGTTTTATACAACAGACCTAATTCCAATATATCTGGATCGAGGTTTCACAGGCTTAATCGAGAGAAAGAGAGAGAGAGAGAGACTGACTGAAAATGAATTTCGAGCTTTCGGCGGATGAATCGATTCAGTTCTATCGAGGGTAAATCGAAGACGTAAGGTGGATCGAGCCGGCAAATCCTGCGGAAAGCAATCGCGATCGGGGCGACGAGGGTCGACCCTTCCGGAGTCACTGCTATAAAAAGTATCGAGCAGCTGCTTTGTAATTACAAAGAGATTGTTTCCCACCCTCGGGATAAACGACGGTGTAGCTCCCTAGGATCCGGGTCCCCCGTGAACGGCTTTAAGGACCTGCAGCTTACTTTTCCGGCTTCGGTATTCATGGATTTCTGAGTCTGTTCATAAATTAATCATTCTCTAAAATGTATCTGCCGATGAAGACCGCGAAAGAACGAATCGACTTTATTGAAACTACTCGCGATTTAACGAATCATACGGCAAAGCATACAGGAAATAATTTGCTATTAGCATTCGATTAAGATGATCGTTGATGACGTCAGTAAAATTTGACGGACGACGAACAGTTGGGAGTGTGCTAAGACTTGTGCAGTGACGTTTGATTCAGAATTCCCACACCAGCCAGGCCTCGATTATCTATGGCAATTTTGTTAAAATTGAATTCCAACAGTTTTACGATCAATAGCTAAACGAACTGTTCGCAGTTCGCGACCGGAGGGTAATAATTATTTGTCTTGGCGGTGGTCGGAGGAAACGACACGTTCCGACAGCGTCCCGCGGCTGAACGTTTCTTTCACGGTATTGGAAATTGAAAATTGATTAGCAAAATAAACTGTTCGCGACCGGAGGCAAATAATTCTCTCCAATAGAATGCAGAATCCTCGCAAAAAGAGCTCCTCTGGCCGAATATAATATTAAATAAGATCACGTTGAGCGAAGAGATTCGAACGTTAAAAATAAAACGAACGAAACAATTGTTCCTCTATTTTTGTTCTCCGAGTGTTTTCATTTAATATCGTATCTGTGGATCGGTTAAAATCGCTCTGTCAGGGGTTGCACACCGTTTATGAAGATCCACCTTGATATAGTCACAGTATCTTTTCCACGCACGTGAGAATCCGAAATATGTCACATACGCCGTTCCATATAATCTTGACCGCAGTATTGATCTCGACGGAAACTGCACGACGGTAGCCGATTCTTTTTTTTCTTCGTACAGATGAAAATTGAAAGATAGCAAGCGACGGCGCGCGCCGGTTCAATTTTCGTTTTGATCGAGCTGGGATTTTCTTTTCGAGTTCTATTCCCCCAGTTAGCGTCCTCGAGAGCCAGATCAAATCCACAGAAATCGTTTCCACGTTTTTCTCGATACCGTTTATTCTGCATATCGGTTGAATTCGAAAAACTTTCGAAGCGGAGGGACGATGTGAAAAATTGAGGTGAGCCAGTGGAAGTTGTTACCAGGCTACTCGTAACACGTTAGCGTTTCCGAGGGGCGGGTCGAATAGTCTCCTCGAAATCGAGCTACGTTTCTCTCGATACTATTTATTATTTACGTCGTCGTCGTCCGAATTCGAGAAACTTTTGAAGAAGAGAGACGAAGTGAAAACTGGAGGAAAACCGAAGTCGTCGTCATCGAGAGCCAAGTTGAATCTGCGGAAATCGAGCCACGCTATTTATCGCGAATATCATTGAAATTCGAAAACCTCCCGAGGAACGAAGCGAAGAACCGAGAAAAGAAGCATAAGTGGTTTACGAGAGCACATATTTAGATTCTGACAAGGAGGAACTTGCATCTGCATTTTATAGCATTCGCTGCACTCCTTCGAGATCGAATCGAATAAACCAAGTTTATGTAAACGAGACTCGACCATTTCCTGTTGGAGCTCCAATCTGAAAATGTATGCCTCTCCTCTCCTCTCCCGATTGCAAACGTCCATACTGTCCGGACTGTCGAGAGAAAGCACAACACTGAAAATCCGTTGAGTTAAAGATTATGCACTCGAATGACAAAAGTTCTTGATCGAAGTCCATTAGCCATGAAAGAGTCTGAGGAATCGAAGCGGTCCGTGGAACTGAAACGAACTGAAAATCCTATTCATGAATTCCGAGGTAGAAAAATAATTCAGCCCTTATTGTAGCTCGGTATGAAAAGCAAACGGCTCGGATATGTAAATGCGGCATGGATGATTAAATTTTATAGAGAATAGCCTCTGAACAAAGTTACGGGAACGAGCCGTGTCTTCTTTCGTCTTCCTCCGCGTCCGTGCGTTTTTCTCTTTCAAAATCTTCGTTTCACAAATTTCACGGTTCCCGTATCGCGGCACACTTGCACGTTTCGCCGGGAAATAGAGTATCCACCGAGAAGACGTATTCATTTTCCATTCCTCGGTACACGTAGCTCGCGTGAGCAACCACCTTTAATATCTCAGTCTGCTTGACAGCTGACTTTTTAAATCGCCGGTTTATCGTTCGTATTGTACGAACGAACGTCGAGCAGGGGAAAATGCGAGGGAAGATCAGTGCAATTAACGCGTTAATGATCAAAGCACTCGAGAACCTGTTGCGATTTTACGCAGCTGGTGATCTTCGTCGAAAACTAGGAGACTCGTTGACAGATCCAAACTGTACGCCGCAAACGAAAAACGTTCCTTATAAACTTTCGAGGTAAAAAATGAGAGAAGCTTCATCCGAAAGAAAGATTGTGATCGTCGTTTCTTTAAACTGACTAAGAAACGTCGAGCCTGACATCGACCTGGCAGATCGAAGTGCCCGATCAGGTCTGCGAGTATCTGGATAAAACTGTAGTAGGCGACGGATTGATCTTGCGATTGAAATTTCCGCCGGGGCAGCGTGCAGAGATCCGTCA
This sequence comes from Ceratina calcarata, assembly GCF_001652005.2. Lineage (NCBI taxonomy): Eukaryota > Metazoa > Arthropoda > Insecta > Hymenoptera > Apidae > Ceratina > Ceratina calcarata. The sequence goes on along the minus strand of NW_017136741.1, from coordinate 81,445 downwards.
CGGTTGGCCGCGTGAAAAATATGAATTCGCAGGGAGCCGAAGAAGGGGCTATCAATTACGCGAGGCAAACAAAGCGTCCGTCGTAAGTGAATCGAGAAATAAAGTTTGTTTGCACGATGTAAACGATCACTTTGCGCTCTCCTGCCGTGGAAGCCAATAGGGTGCGCGTTGTCACAACATCGTCATTCGCCACTGGCACGGGGTGCTCGGAAAAAAGAGCGTTGACGGGAGCCGTTAAAAAGTTCAATCGGTGCCCGTCACTGGAGAACAACAACGGCTCTCTCAGGACCTTTTCTCCTTTCGTCTTTTCTATTCCCCGACCCTGTTATCGGTATCTCCTTCCGGGTCGAATTTCACTCGCATTTCGTGGTTCCCGTCGGCCACTTGGTCCTGCTCGAAGACTCAGTACCCCTCGCATTTTATTCTTTTTTTTTTTTTACCCTCCTCGCGACACTGGAGCATCGATTCGAACTGATCGACGACGCTTCTCACGCAGACGCTCGCTTTATCTCGGGAATCCCGGCGTTTTTCACTCGACGCGTTTACTACCGTCCGACGGATGCTCTCTTACGGCCGATTCGGCCAGCTTCCGGCCAGCGTACGGGAATAGAAACGGAGTAACGATTATACAGGGGGTGGAACGAAGAGGGGCAGACATAGATAGACATATACGTATATACGTATGTATACATAAAAATCATGCTTGTATCGTGCTGGTGTTTGGAAATGAATGACACGCGGGTACTGTGGTTACCGAGTAGATCATGCACGAATCGCCGCGGAGTAAAGATCATTTTAGTTCGAGTATGGATACATATAAGCGTGACGAGTTTTCACGATTCCGTGAGGAGCGTGCTGTGATGATGGTTTTCTGGGTAAGTTCGTAGCTCACCTGGGGTAGAATCATGACGTGCGGCAGCTGGCGCGCCTCGCCGCGCACTGACTCTTCCGCACCCCGAGCACAGCCTCCTCTCGCCCCCCCCTCCAACCCTCGTCCAACCCTCGTCCAACCCTCTCTGTCCCTCTCTCTCTCTATCTTTCTCAGCATCCGCCACCCTCTCTTCTACTTACCCTCTCTTAACAGCGTTGCCTCGCAAAAACCAGGTTCGACAACGACTCGCTGCTTTTCGCCGACGATTCTTCTTCCATCTCGCATTTTAGATTATTCCCTCGGCTTATTTATTCCGAGCAGCTGCGCTCTCTCGTTACTTTTGATGCTACGCGAACACACTAATGAGGATTTTTGCATTATCTCGTCGCCACGCGATCTCCCTCTCTCCTCGCGCGGCTTCTTCCCCGTCAGTAAAACGAAACGATGAACAGTAACATCGTATGGAGTATTTCAATTATGAATCGCAGTATTCGCCCGCTATCGATTGTTGATACCGTTGCTGTCGCTAGAACCACCGCTGCTTACTTCGAAACTTGCCACGTTAATTAGGTTCGTAAACGGGATTCTTTATGCCTTCGTTCTTCAAGTAATGATTGTTCCACTGATCGTGTAACAGCCACGGTCTATCTAACTAATTATGCATCAGTCTGCTCAAATGAGAGCGTATATATAGCCACGTGCTACCCTTGCGTATAGCATGTCTTACAATTATAGATTTGATGCATTTGTAGAAATAGTACATTGTGTACCTAGGGCGCAAAATAGGGCATTTTAGCACTGGCACGAGTTTGAATTTCGCCCGAGCTTCGCTTGGGCGACAAATTCACACGAGTGACAGAATGCCCTTTGCGCCCGTGGTGCACATACTAGTTTTTGACACGCCGGGCGAGAAATTCGATCATTGAAAATTGTACGTTCAGCTTAATTACAAAGAAGGGAGTCCAGGGGGCGAAGTCCCCTGGTGGGGGCTCGGGG
>NW_017136741.1:76023-78192 GCF_001652005.2 Ceratina calcarata | reverse complement strand
AATATAGGTATATACTAAATTTCAGTCTTTGTAGTGTTAAGCTCTCCTATGCGTTAAGTACTGGAATGTTGTATGCTAAGATTTACTCAATCATAATTTATTCAGATTGTAAATACGATACGAGCGCGAATGCGTTGGTTAACTGACCCTGGTTAATTCTTGCTCCCTTCGTTCGATATCTGCACAAACAGCCTCTCGTAGGCGTGAGCGAGTGCAGTTGCACCAGGAAGGAGAGCGTACGGTCGATCCAGTTGATACGAGCCCGAATTATGGAGAGCGTAAACAGGATTTGATTCTGTTGTCCATTGCCTTTAATTTGTTTGAATTTCATTCGTTATTCAGCGTCAACATCCGCTTCAGCAAATAGTTGAACATTCAGTACGTTTGTATCAGTGGCTTACCGTTAGTGGAAATAGTCACAGTTTCATATTTTCGTAAAAATTAGTTACGACCGGCATCGAGTTTGCCGATTTAAAATTCTATGTAGAAATGGCTACGACGTTTGTCGAAATTCTTCATAAAATAAATTGATCAAACTAATGGCTCGATATTTGTAAGAGTTTTACTTTTCTGTTCGTACATTAGGAGATAATTAAATATTTTGACTTTACAAATATTCGCTTCGATCCTGATACAGATTTCTAATTAACTTTTTCTCGAGGCGTCGTGATTCGATTTCCCTAACGAACCGCGTCGAATTCACAGTTGCACGCTCGAGCAGAGCGGAAACCGAGGAAACCCGTGCGGTCTACGATATAAATCGTCGATATCGAGGAACGTAAGGACGTGACTATGCTCGAAGGTAAACGCCACTCGATATTTCACGCTCCTGCTGCTACACGCAGAATTCTCGCCTGTGTTAACTCGCTCAAGCTTGGCTTGTACGAAATAATCGTGTGCAAACTGTTTCGATTGAACTGCGGATTTTGAGAATATTTTACAAAAAGGAGGCTTCTGGATTTGCGCATGCGGTACGTATTACAAAAAGCTCGAGTGCGATACGCCGATAAACTAAGCAAACACTCGGAACGAACAGCTACTTGTTCCCCCTTTCCTTTCAAATTTTGTATAAAGTGAAATACGATCGGCTCAAGAACACGGAAGGCCGGAGAGAGAATGCTGTTTGAATCATTCGATAAACGCGTGAAAATCAGAGTGCTCTGATAAATTTATCGAGATCCTGTCTCGTTCGACACGCGCTGATACATTCGCCGTCGGGAAGACCTAGTCGTGGTTACATCGATTCACGTTTGGGTCAGTGAGACGAGTCTATTGTGCCACGTGCTGTTATTCCAATGTAATTAGTTTCCAGGTCAAGCGTATCTACGCGTACTTAAATGTAAACGATGCAACGACGGACTCGTCTCGCGTTCTCGACGCTCCGTTCGGTCTTTCTACGCGTAACAATTGATCTAAGCGCTTCTCTCTGTGATTCTCAAATCGTGCGTGCAACTGATTTAGTGAACTATGTACGTACGCTAGTGCTAAAATGCTTTAATTGTCTGTTCAGGGTGGATTCGATTGGTGCCCTCGAAATGATAATTCTTACTCCTATTCTTCAGCCAATTAGAAGTTGTCGGATGCAAACGCGATAAAAAGGAATGAACCTGTTGCACTCCGCGAAAAGAATCGAGACGCGAAAGCTTTTATATTCGCTGGAGACAGTCCAGAAACCATCTCCTTTCGCTTTGTCCTGGGAAATCTACCATAAACTCGATGCTTTCCAAGGAACGCTGTCCATTGGAAATGAGTTTCGGCGTCATTTCTTTCTCCCCGGTTCTTATTGTTCTTTCGTGAAATATATTCCTCGGGGTATGGCTCCCGTTCAGGCAGGAAATCGGTTTCGAACGTTGCATACAATATTTCTGTTCATTAGAATTCGATCGGTATCGCGAGACACACAGGCTTGATAAAATCCCAATTTAAAGACTTTAAATCGAACTTTAACCCTTTGCACTCGAGGCCTTTTGCGCTCGGGCGAACCAGCAATTCCAGACGTAGTCCGGGCGCTCGTAACACAAAAAATGGAACAATTTTTTACAGTCTGCCATTGATAGGGGAAATATTTACAGCCACAAACTGTAGATAGATGTACTTAAAAATCTTCGTTACTTCGTAACTCGAAACATACTACTGTGTAGAAACTCATTATCACTATGTCCATGAGAG
>NW_017136741.1:68740-75023 GCF_001652005.2 Ceratina calcarata | reverse complement strand
AGAACTTTAGGGGTACTTCAAATCATTTTATACCCAAAAGAACGTATACAAATAATAAAATTTTACCAATTTTTTCATTTTTATTGAATACAACAAAATCTGTTAAATATTACAGTTTGCAATTAATTTTCGTGCCGGGCGGTGCCGCTCGAGTACAAAGAATTAATTTCTGTTTTCTACAGTTCCATAATTCTAGCATTTTGCGCATTGAATTCAGCGTACTTACGTTTCTTGAGTAATTCATCTTACAGCAAATATGCACATTCGTGTGTACGTTCAATTTCTTCGTAAGTACATGAAATCTGTTGTCTCACGAACGAGAGAGTATTCTCGTGTAACCTCAGTTCGTCTTACTAGTTGAAGAACATGTAATGTGCCATGTGCGAACCAAACTCCGGAAAGTTATTGTTAGTCATGGCCTGGCAACGTCTGGTAGTTTGAAAATTTCACCGGACAGTTACTAACTTAGTACGCGCACCCGTAATACATTTGTCAAGTGAATACTAATCGTATATTTTAGTTATCACTGGTTTAGTAGTCGCCGTGATACTTGGCTAGTTAAAAGGACAGTTAAAAATTATTAACCCTTTCTATTCGTGTCGAGCTACGTTCATGAATTTATTTATTTGTTAAAGTACATTTCTCGTAACCTTCGAAGTATGAAATCAGACGCATGAAATAACCCGTTGCGATTAAAGTTGAAAAAATACTCGAGGTTTACTTGAAATTCCAGTTGCAGTTAGAGGAAAAATGTCCTGCAAGTTTCTATCTGGCTGGCACCGAGTCTAGCACGGTGCGCGTGATAAGCCATCGGAGAGAAACGGGACGTTTTTCGAGTAGCCGGACAAAAGATGGGGACGCGTGTGCAGATAATCAGTTTATCCGAGTATACTCGCCCTATTTCGCATATTACGACCGGCTATACTCCTGACGGAAAATCCCTTATCTGGGAACCCGTCACCCGTTGAATCGTCCTCCCCGACTAATTCACCCTTTAACTCGTGCCGTTACGCCGGCTTAAGTTATCTACCTCTAATCCTGTCCGTGTCCTCGAATTTCGTTAAATCGTTACAATACTTTCCGACGAGACAGAAGATAAATCGTTCGGGGATATCTATTACTCTTCTTTTACCGAACGTTCGATTTAGAAATATTTACTGTTCGATCAGAATTTCATATTGCGTTTGAACTGTCGGACATGAAAGGAGTAGACCGGGTGGATCGAGACCACTGTAAAAGTTTTAGGATCATTCGATAGACCTTTAGCGAGGATAAAGTGAAGCATCAAAGAGAGATTGGCATCGATGCTCTGAAACGTGGCGCATGGAAAATGTAAAACAAACGAAACGTTATTCGCGGTGTCCGTACCGTGGTTCAATCATCTCCAAATCGAGTTTCCCTCGCACCGCGAAACATAGTAATAAATAGGCGTGACGCGGAGTAGGTACCGCGTTTGAAGCGAAGTGCGCGAGAATAGAACGGGAAAATAAGAGTAAAGCTTGAGCCCGGCTGCGAGAGCGTCCTTCGACTTTCTCGTGGCGAACATTTTATTGAGAGAGTCTCCACGGACCTTTGCTAAACTCCAAGTTTACGACATTCGACGCGTTGTTCAAACTTTGACAAGCTGCAAATGATCTTATCGACACTCCGCCGGGGATTGCTCTCGCCTCGCATTTCTTTATTATTACTTTTCAATATCGAAATCCCTAAATTCGTTTTTATCCCACGGAGAAATTGAAAGCGAAACGAATTAAATTCGCTCGACGGGTTTCACAATTGAACTATATGGATCAACGATTAAAATACTCGCTTTTTCACGCGCTGCATAATTCATGCAGCTGTCGTATAAATTTGCAACGTTATATCGTGTTGCTACGAATTTCAATGCGTTTTCTGTTTTCTCCCAGGGACACGAAAACAAAGGCAATAAGCGAAGGCGGTGTCGCGTAATTACTCTCCGTCTGACTGCTTACCGTACTGATCTACTACTCGCAGTGGTACAGCCACCGCGATGGTCCGACGGCAGTCCGGCTCGAGGAATTTCTTGTAGTTCAATGAAATTTAGCTCGATTGTAATTTATGTTCTTTCATTCTTCTTCCAATCTCATTGATAGATTTTATATAGTTTTATATAGTTTTACATAGATTTTATATAGTTTTTATATAGTTTTTATACAGTTTTTTATATAGATTTTTATATAGTTTATAACGAAAAATTGTAGACAGTGTAGGAAATATGTTTAGCTGATGAATTAATGAGAGTGACGTAAAATAAATTCATTGAGCCCGTTAAGAAGTCATGCAAGTATTTCGATCGAGTTGATTGAATATGTTCTACCAAACGTAAAATTCGTACGAATCATTGTTTGTAAAAATCACAAGTAGAAATGCGCGCATACTATTTTTCAAACGTAGAATAAGTTCCGATCTAAATTTCGTTTTTGCAAATGTTTCATTTCGCATGAAGATCTTACCATTTGCTCCACCAATTTCGAACGACTGGTGGTTGTTAACTGAAAAATTGTATCGACTTGCCGCAAGGGAGCTTCTCGGTAGTTTTCTTAAATTAAAATCGTTCTTAAAGCAACTCGTGGCAAATTGCCGGTGGAGGAACCAATAACGTTTTATTACACCGGCAAAGTGAATGTCGCCAGGAAGAAAAAATATCTCTTCGGGGCTGATACTATATCGGACAGAACGGGGATCCCAAATATTAAACCGTGGCCAAAAACTTTACAAAGGGACAACGTTTATTTTAAATATTTTCGTCTCTTGATCACTGAAATCCTCGACCTTTAACACAGTTGCACGTATCGTACGCATTCCTTCGGCAATGTTGAAGTAAACAATCTTTGTAATTCCCGTAATACTGGGTAGAATTACGGGTTTAGAGAAACCGTAAAGTAATTTATTCTGGATTTTCAAGTATAACAACTGCTTTATTCCATTGACCATAAATATTTTTTTTTTTTGCTGGACCTTGTAACACTGCTGGATTACAGCTTTAGTTATTTTCTGTGTTCAGGCATATATGATGGAAATATGGGATAGAGATGGTAGTAAGACGTCTAGTTTAGAGGAATCGATGAACATTTGTAAGACGTTTTACGTGGTCGCAGCAATGTTCGTATTTTTCCATTCTCTTTTTATTTCCATTTCCCAGCGGTTCCGAAGCAGAGTGTTATTGCTCGGTAAAAAAGAAAAAAAAACGAAAATAAACAGGGGGAATTTAATACCGAGAGCTGTAGCGAATGCAAACGCGTTCTCGTTTACGGTTTCCAATGTTGTGCTTATATCTATTTAACTTGCTCGGTCTAAAAGTAATTAGAATATATTTTCTATGTCTCCTCGAAGTGAATTATCAGTTTGAAAAATGGAACAGTAAGAATTTCGATTAATCCATTAAACATCGTGATAAGCATTTCGTCGTTCTTGCGCCACGTGTATTTTGTACATTTCCTCTGTACGTAAATTTCTATAATCGTGTAATATCAGTCCGACGATGAGTTAGTAAAGCGAGGAGCTGCGAACAATTTCTTTTTATTTCTCTACCGGTGGTGGTGGTGTATCGATGGCCACGCGATGATGAAGCATCGCCGGTAACCGAAATCGAATTCCGACGCGTGCAACAATTTCTCACGTGCCCGTGGAAAATCCACGGGTGAATTTCGATACATCTATTTTTACGGTAATTACGTCTGTGGATATTTTTTTTTACCACACGAAGGGATCGTTTTGCCCGGACGATGAGTATTTCGTTCGCGAGACGTGATAAACCTATTTCATTGATGCAGTTAAAATTCATCCGGAAACTCTTCCGAATTTATTTCTTTCTGTAAATTTATCGGATTCTGTTCGTAATTTAACTCTCATTGATACCGTCCGCTATATTAGTCTCGATTGTTCTCGAAAACTCGCGTTAACTAACTTGCTCGACGGGACACTCGAACAGCTGTTCTGTCGCGATAGCTGTTTAGTCAGCCGCTTATGTTCGCATAAATTGATCCGAAGCGTCGTCGAAAGCATTCGCGGAAATTCGTTTGACGATGAAAAATTTCATTTGACGAGGAAACGTGATATTTTCACGGTCCGTCATCACGCGTTGATAACGCACTCATTTTCCTTTGACATTTATTAACGCAGCGCTTCATCGCGAATACTATCAAAACTCTAACGTTGCAACAGTATTTTCCGATTGGACAGAATATCTTGTGATAATATCGTGACATTCATTCGCGTTGAAAATCCATTCCTATGATTTCCCTCAATGAATAGTAGATACAAGTTTCGTTTATTACCAGATTCCATGATAGATACGTGATTCATTTTTCATATTTTATACGTGCTTGAATATTATGCATTAAATTCTTCATATTTTATATTACACGTGTGTGCCACGAGTGCATAAAATCTGCGGGATAACTTATCCGGAATTGATTGACGTAGGTGGAAGTGGAGTATTATTTGGCAAAGAAAATACAGGTTTTTATTCAGATTTTTATTACGTGCGTCGGACTGGCCGCGTGGAAATTTTATTTGCCTTCTGCTGAGAGCGCCCGGAGCGGTAATCGAGGGTTTGCAAACGTTAACTCATGGGTATCTTCATTTTTAATATCGATGCTCGAAAGTTTGCTCGCTCCGTGTCGCGAATTCCGCACCGAGTAATCGACAGGAACAAAAAACAATTCTGTACGACCACTGATTGGCGACGAGTGAAATAAGTAAGTTCGACATTTCATTTCTTAAGTACATGAATGTACAGCTAGTAACAACGAAATTGAGCCAGCTACGTGCATGTGTTAGTTTCCCCTAGGGGGACAAAATTCCAAACGAGTAATAAGTCCACGTCTTATTTTTTCAATGCTTGATCTGACATCGGTACTGTTGGATTTTATTATAATTTTGACGCGTCAAAATAAAAAGAATTTTAATGTAGGTGGTGGTAATGTGCATACGTTAACATTATTTTTATTTTAACGCGTCAAAATTATGTTAAAATCCAACAATATCAATATAAGATGTTGACTTATTATTCGTTTTGAATTTTGTCCCCCTAGGGGAGACTAACACATGCACACATGATGTAAAAACATAAGGTGTGTTCTTCCGGCGTGTTCAAATGTGTCGCTGTTTGCGCCTTCCACTCATCGGCCATATTGGAAGTACGATGACCTATTGTTTATTTCAAACACGCATATATATTACACTCCGAGAACCTAAGTTTTGACATGTTTACGATTTTAAAATTCGCTCCGTTTTAATATGAAGCGTGATTGGTTAGAAATCCAAAATGGCCAACGAGTGGAAGTGTCCGTGTACAGATGGATGTTCAAATGGATGCGCAAGAACACACCTTATGTTTTTACCCCATGCATGCACATAGCTGACTCAGTTTCACTGTTACTAGCTGTACCAACATTTTCGAGACCCAGTCTATGTACACATACCCAGCACTTACTTCGTCAAATTGTAAGAGTACAGTTTGGCTTGAGAGGCCTAATGAGAAAGATGAGATCTCTCGTGATTCACACGTCTCTTACTTAGGCCCAATTAGACTTAAACAATAGATTGCACAACTGTTTAAACTATACATTCATTTGCAAATTGAATTCTGAAAAATCGAGGATATTCTTTGATCCGTTCAGTTATTCTTACAACTAACGATTTGATGAATGAGATAGTTCGGTCGGGAGGGTGATAAGGATTCGATATCGTTCATTGGTTCACGGTCTCACGCTTTTGTCTGCGTCATGCATCACAGATAATTTGCGTTGCCAGCCGGGCGATGAACGCAATTAGCTGGCGTAGGGCAAAGCAAGTATGCCAGCTAGCTTTACCACGAGTGGATACGTAACACAATGGTACGGTACCGGAACCGTTTGCGTTTAGCCGTAATCCTCATGCCTGGCCGCACTAATCGGCATCAAATTAAAACGTTGCTTGTCAAGCATGCCGGCCGATACTACTCGATAATCCATACCCCTGCTCGTTCGACGCGCTCTGATCCAGATTCGCTGAATCTCGTTCTCACAAAAATTCGTTCTCGTCACCTTTGCGTCTTCAGATGTATTCGAACTCCTAAACGTGACGAAACCTACTATGTTCAAATCGTTAAGGATGTATTAGCTATACAGTCAATCTCAAAAGTTTATGTACCTTAGAAAAACGCATTTCCTATAATTAAAAAGAAATCAGATGTCGGAAGAATAATGCTAATAATAAATAGCTACATGCTAAAAAGTATAGAAGGAAATATCCAATTAAGTATTGACGCTGACGAAAA
>NW_017136741.1:62878-68432 GCF_001652005.2 Ceratina calcarata | reverse complement strand
GCAATGTTCTTCCGACGTCTGATTTCTTTTTAAAAAATGCGTTTCTAAAGTGCATAAACTTTTGGGCTTGACTATATAGCCAATACATCTTTAACAGGGATCGATCAAAGTTAAAAAGAAGTTCAAATGTTTATTGGAAGCTAAAAATTCATTTCATATTTATCTATATTCTCTTACGTTGAAATTGATACGAAGGAATTATTACTTGAAATGTTTGTTGGAAACTAATCATGGACTTCTACTTCGATCGCCTGACGTTATTAAGACGAACAACACGCATCGGTTTCGATGATCGAACTTTGGAACCGACGCGCATAATCTCCACTCTCAGACCCGGTTAACTCGAGTCCCGATTACTCTACTTCGTACGTGATCTCGTTTCGCATTGCTCGATACCAATTAGAATTCTCGCTCAATCTATCAGCTCGCGTCATAATTCAAGAAAGTTTTTATCCAGTGATTTCGTTGGCTAATTGACGTCCTCGAAAACTCCGTGCTTCGGGTATTCATGTGATCAAACAGTACAGAATTAAAAAATCGTCGGCTTTTGTACAAAATAAATTTCTAGTAACAATTTAAAGAATTTGTTAAATCGTATAAACTCTAGATACTTCGCACATTATTATTCGTTCCATGTACATTGAATTTTTCCACGAACGCATAAAGACAAGAAAATTCTATTCTCCTTATTTCTCTGATTGATATTCCAAAGAATTTTGTGGATCATTCATGCAATCACAGTAGAGAATGATCAGATAGTCGGAACTGGAGTTCCATTAGCCAAGGTAGAATTATTGGGAGTAAACTTGGGAGGCATCAAATTTTCATAGCTGATAGACAGCTTTTGTTGGCGCGTTTGACGGGGAAAGGGTGGCGATAAAATTCAGAACGTTCGAAAGCGACTCACGGCCGGGGGTAAGAAGTTGACGCAGAGAGGGTATAGAGAGCGATAGGAAGAGTCGCGGGCTCTTGAATTGTGTGGAATAGTTCGCTCTGCTTCACAGCTCGTGTATTCACTTCGATCGAAATGATAGATTCGGTGTTAACAGGCCTCCGCGTGTGATACGATTCGACCGGCAGATGTTTAGACCTGAATTATTATCAATGAAATTTGAGGCCTGAATTCTCGCATCAAAATAATTAAAAGCCAACATAAAACACTTCGTATGATGCTTGCATGAATAACGGAGACGTAGGAAAAAAGTAAATAGAGAAGCATTATCCCATAATTATGATTCAGAATTTAATAACACGCTGTCGTTATTAAGCCCGGGGCTTACATCTAGGAAGTATCACGGGGCTGGCAGTTAATTTCACCTCGTAATCTCGTTCTATCAATTTGCCGATGCAAAGTTCGACGAGAAAAACAAAAATTCTCGTTACACGCCCTTTTGCACTGGAACCGTCGGCGAATGCTATAAGTGTCGTCGAGCCGGATAGGAGTTTAAAAAAGTTTGTAATTCCGCGGTTCGTTCGGGTAAAAGTTTATTCGCGCGACACGTGTTTCTTTTGAAGTCGCCAAATATCCAACTGCAGCCTGACGCCGTTGGAAGACAGACAAGCTTTCCTCTTGTTTGCCCGTGGAGAACTTTTTAAAAGAGGATCGTACCGCGGCAAACGCGACAACGCGTTCAACAACTTTTAAATTGCGAGTTGCCGTTCGATGTTTCCCATTTAACGTCCCAACAGAGTGCGGTACGTCATTTTCTTTTCTGGCCTGATGTTTCATGATTTCATACCAGATTATCATTTCATTCATGATTATTTCGCACGCTGTTCCAGTTTGTTAATACGACGAGACCAGCCAAGAAATTAGACAACGTGTCCGCTTGAACGTGATGAGTCTGTGCGATGGAAAAATTGTTAGAGACCCCTTGGTCCTCGGAGCGACGGAATGGATTGCCGAATAACGTTTTTCCATCCGATTGATGATGACACCCTCACACGCCTCGCTGTCAACTCGCAATCAAGCTGTAATCGGATCAGTAATCAGAGTCCCAGCGTAGAATTTTATTATACACGCGGACACGAGTTTTCCCAAAGGTTTGCCAACCTCGTATTTCGTTTGCATTCCCGTTCGCGAGAGAGAAAGAGAGAGAGAGAGAGAAATTCGCGTTTGAAACGTCTCGAGGTAAAATTCCAAGCGTTCGTTCTATCGCGTGACGGCGCAACTTTGTCAACCGGGAAACGAGAAAACGTCTTCGAAAATGCTTAGCGGAACGGTGCCGAGCTAAGTTTTTACGCCGGGGCTAACGAGCTCGCTCGAGCAGATATGCGATCCGAGTATTCGGTAGTTTCGCGTTATCTGCCACGAGTGTCTGGCAGAATTGTGGACGTACCGGGAGAATAATAGGCACCGCCCTCGTTTCAGGTGTCGCGCTGTATTTGATAGAGCATCGTAACTCTTTCCCCTTTTTTCGGGCGAACTTAAAATTGTAAAAACCGGTTCTCTCAGGTTTTTGAAACTACTGTCCGAAACTAATGATGATTTAGTATGGCTCATAATTCAGAATGCTTCTTAGGTCACGCGATAAAACATATCTTTGTTCATGGAACCGTCGAGCTTCGATATAAATAATTTCGATGCGATAACAGTTGACGAGGAATTGGAAGCTCTTCTGCTGTATAGCATAATAACGAAACACGTTGCGACGGTTTTATTTTTGGTTCTCTTAATATTTAGAAGTAAACTACCGTAGGAGGACGGCGTTATTTTACGGTTACGGCAGTTAAACGTCCGCGGAGAGATACGACGACAGCGGCAGTATTTTCCTCCAGCGAACGCGATCCACTATGGAAAATTCAGTGAAAAATTCACGCGCTGTCTACACGAAACGGATCGAAGAATCATCTAATTGATCTTCGAGCCCGGTCAGTGGATACAGAATCATCTCTGATATTTCTGATGTACGTGTGCACGAAAGTCTGGTTTAAAATTAAAATCTATATTCAGAATTTCTCCTACTTTCGAGAAGAGATCGAGCGAAGGTTTAAATTTCACGAAAATTAGGAAAACGAGTTGCTGGATTCTGATAAGGAACTCTCCTCTCTCGTTCGGAGCAAATCGTTCGGTTAATTGGCAAAGTTGCTCGAACAAACGCTTGGGAGAATCGGTCGAAAAGTTCCGATATAGCAGTTATATATGAGAAGCTGTCGTTGACATTGAATAAAACATCCGATGAAGCCTTTCTTCGTTAAATCGTTCGTAAAAAAGTTTAGCTGGTCACGCCGACAATTCTTTTTATACAAATTTCATTTTCACGTCGGCACGCGATTCTCGTTTAACAGCGAGGGACAGTCGACAGTCTTGAGAGACCGCGGAAAGGAACATAAAAGAGTGCAACAGGCAAGATTAAAGTGCATAACCGATAAGTGCATATGTCTACGTTCAGCTAGGCTCGCGTGCGTACAGCCTAGTATCGTGAGAAATTCAAAGCTTAAGACACAAAGCCCCGGATAGGAGTACGTAATCGAGGTGAGGCGGGCCCGGGGGTAACTGCGGCGATGATAAGGGATCGTTGGTCGCTCGAGGAAACAGGCTAAGCAGGCAAAGGTTCTTTACTCCGGAGCTTGCGCCGCCGCCGTCGTCGCGTCATTCGGTAAACATTCGACCAGAGTAAATTTACCACTTGATTCGATATCCCTCCGAGCTCTATTCTCAGTCATATCTCGAGCCAGGAAGAATCTCCTTCGGTGTCGACATCTTCCTTTTTAAAGATCAGAAAAATTTCATTATTTAACGTCACGCAATCTATATCTCGAGTAGAATTTATCACGAATCGTGCAAGAAATCATGTCGTAAATCTTGGATCCAATAAAATATCACGAATTTCAGTTTGATTCTGCATGTGTTTAAGCGTTTTACAATATGCGCAGGCCAAGGACCATGCGATCCGTACTTCGAGCACACGATAATTTGCCATGAATCGTATAAGAAGTCATGCTATAAATCTTGAATAGAATCCAATGAAACATCACGAATTTCAATTTGCTCCTGCATTTGGTTAAACGTTTTATAACACGATTCGAAATCGTGCGATCAATCATTCTACCAATTCCTACATTCGGCACATAATATTTTAGCGTTTCTGCGATGAATTTCATTACTCTGATTTGAGTATAAACTGTGAAAGGCCCGAATTAACACAGAGATTTCTCGATCCGTTTACGTTTGAAGCGTCGTCGTCGTCGCCGCTTTTGAATCGAAGAGGCAAGTTACCCTTTGAAATCGTCGGCCTCAGCATTCATCGAGGTCGTTATCTTTCGCCTCGACTCGTTCTTAACTTCGTCTCTAAGATCTCTTAACTTTCTCCAACGTTATTAGAGGATCCCGTGTTTGTATTTCGCGAGGGATTCGTGCTTATCTTCTCGTACTTCCCTACCGGCTGGCTACCCTTTCACCTTTAATCTATTTGCTTCGGAATTATTAGCCCTTTACTCTTAAGGATGTATTGGCTATACAGTCAATCCCAAAAGTTTATGTACCTTAGAAAAACGCATTTCCTATAATTAAAAAGAAATCAGACGTCGGAAGAATAATGCTAATAATAAATAGCTATGTGCTAAAANACGCTAGTGAGAAACTTTTATACAAAAATTGTAGATCTCGTCGTCCTCTACAAGAAAGGTCATATGCAATTTTTCCGTATGTCTAACGGTTTGAGAGTTATTGGCCAAAAACGAAAATTTGGAAGAAATTGAAGGAGTACCCCTTGGAAAAATCTCGGAAAAATCGAGAATCTTTTTTTGTTGTTTATTATTAGCAATGTTCTTCCGACGTCTGATTTCTTTTTAAAAAATGCGTTTCTAATGTGCATAAACTTTTGGGATTGACTGTATAGCCAATATATCCTTAATCTTTATACTCCAGTTCTTCGTGCATTATTCTACGTAACGACGTACGCGCGAACTTCTGAACTCGTTCGTTTACATTTTTCAACGCCGCTTTCAAGAACCACTCTATGTCTTCCGAAAACTGGTCAATCCGGTTGACCACTGACCCGGAGATTGAAATTCCCGACGCAAACTGACAATAAAACGTAAGGAGCTTTGCCTAGGTATCTCGTTGCTTGATGAGAGCTCGGCTCTTACGTACGGTCAGTAGGAAACAGCTGGGGCGATAAAACGAAACGCAAGACGTAGTAAAGAGAGTTACTCTTTGGGGAAGAGCCGTTGCGAAAGTTCCCGTGAGGGAAACGAGATCGTCGTTCAACAGCCGTTTCTTCTGAAAAGCAACCATTAACTAAATCGTCGATTCTTTACGAGTCTTATAGTAAAACAGAACAGAAATTCACATTCGTGTTTGATCTGTGACGAGTAGGACGAAAAGAGTCGGCCGATCGCTACACGTTACAGAATTTTTAGTTCCTTACGTATAATAGAATTTTTTTGACCCTCCGGGCGCGAAATTCGGTTTCTCGTGCATGTTTAGCGGGCGCAAAATAGCACATTCTCGCCCTAGGGCGGAAAAGACGGAAAATGATGTAATTACAACTTCGATGGCTTTTGTTATCGATTAAACAAACCTAATGTCATTTCATTCTACGTCTAATCT
>NW_017136741.1:57552-61264 GCF_001652005.2 Ceratina calcarata | reverse complement strand
CCCCATAACCCCGCCCTGAAAAACATCGCCCCCCCCGAGCCCCCACCAGGGGACTTCGCCCCCTGGACTCCCTTCTTTGTAATTAAGCTGAACGTACAATTTTCAATGATCGAATTTCTCGCCCGGCGTGTCAAAAAATAGTATGTGCACCACGGGCGCAAAGGGTATTCTGTCACTCGTGTGAATTTGTCATTCACATTTGAAATTCACACTCGTGCCAGTGCTAGAATGCCCTATTTTGCGCCGTAGGTACACAATGTACTATTCCCGACTTCTGCTTAAGATTTATTCTACAACTCGTTCCACGATTATTGCCGTACGATTGTATGTCACCTGATCGCGACTAAAGTAATTAAAATGGTGAGAAGGCGGTAAGGTGAACGCGCGAAGATTGCAAAATCAATTGTCAAAGCGAAAGTCGCGTAATTACTCGATTTGATTATTCCGTCGTTCGGATGCAAGCTGGAAGCTGTGTGTTTAACGCAAGCGAGGCGAAATTATTTCCCGGGAAATGTCTCGGGCGTCAGATGGCCGCGAGCTACGCGACCAAGGATGCAGAATAATGCAGTGCTCTGCAAAGGACACGAAAGGTTGCGAGATGAAACGCGACTAGAGCCCTTGTCGCTGGTTTTATTACGCGACCGGAATTGAAAGAGTCCGAGCTATTGTAGCCACCGTGCGAACGCGACGATACTCCGTCGACTTCGTTACTCACCTTACGGTTTATGTATTATTTTATATAACGATTGACACAATGTTTCGTATCATGAACGATTCATCGATCGTTTTACATAGGAAATCGGTGAACGAGAGTCCTACGTCGAACGTGTGCTGACGAAGTTAATCCGAGAGGCTCGTCACGTCGCGTTTTCATCTGCCGCGTTGAAAGGAGGGCGAGATCTCGGGCGTACGAGTTTATCCCGTCGTTGGGATAGGGATATTAGGATTCCGTTTTCGGTGGGACGTTTCAGGAATGATTAGCTGGTCGATACGTTCAGGTCGGCCGAAGTGTCTAGCGGGATGGCGGTTGTCGTCGGTTAGAACACCGTGTAAAAGCGGTCGGAGGGTGGCGGAAGGTAAGAGGGATGCGCAACGCGGCTTAGTCTCTGCCCTCTCACCTCACGGCCGGCTAGTTTTTCGTTAGCTCGCCGTCCCGTGAAATCTGTCACACCCTAGCTGCCTCTAGTCAACGAGGTGTCGACTCTCCTCTGCAGATCGCTTGTACACCCTCGTACACAGGACAGTGCCGAGCGATCCTCGCTCCCCGTTCAACCCGAGAGCCTGGAATAAAACGTTGAAAAGAACTGCATCTCAAACAGAGATCTTCCTCGTCGTTTAAATATTGTTATGTACGTTCAATTTTCTACGTCGTTCCCAGGCATCGTGCATAGTTTATATTTTCTGATTAAATTGTTGGCTCTTTGATCCTCGAACGAACAGAGTTTCATTACGTAATTTCGGGTTTGTTCCCGAAACTTTTCGTATCACTGTTCAATATCCTGAGAAACTTGTACTCCATCCCTGTCTCTGTCAGCCGTTAATCGCTTCGAACTCGCAAAGTATTTTTATCAGACAGGTTTCCGGTTTTTGTAACAGAAACTGCGATAACGACGAATTAATGGTTCGGGCGATGTAGCAAGATTTTTGCCCCGTAGTCTGATACATACAGTGTGTCCCGCCACGTTGTGTCGACTGAACTCTTGCAACCCTAGCCAAAGCATGATTGAAACAATTTGCGTATCGCGACATTCGAGTGGGAAGAACCTATACGTTTCATTCTATACTTATGACTCTGCGTAAAAGTTGTACGCAAACAACGGGAAGCTGGCGACAGGAGTGAATAGGAAATAGGACAGGGATTCGTACATAGGAGCGCGGAACGGGCTCGTCCACGTGCCGTGTACGTATCGAGTGTGTGCTTCGACGAGCAGACCGTTTCGAACCCAGTCATTCACCGACCGCAAACGTTCTCGATTGGCCGTGCTCGACGACCGAACAACTTGATTCAGAACGAGGTTACTCGCGCCGCTTGAACGGCGGCTAAATCTTGAATGCATCGGCTGCTGGCACACCCCGTACACGGTGATCACGCATGCTCCGCTTTTATCCCCGTTGTCTGTACGTGTGTGTCGAACACGATCATCGTGAATGGAACGGATCTTTAGCCTCCGGAAAACACTCGGCTATGCCAGGAATTTTATTCTCCGCGATGCTCCTCGAATACCTTTCCCGTCCGGGCTTCGGCGTCGTTGCTTTGTTCGCGTTCGGCGGTATCAGTGGATCGCAGATATCTCTGCGGGATAACGCAGTTGCGATTTCATTTAAGAATACAGATTGAATATGGAAGAGGAAAGCGTATGCTCTGCACGAGATCCGCGGTTCGTAAATTGGTAAACAAAAGATCGAGCAAATGTTAGCTAATCCGAGAGCGAGGATTCGATGGATTCGACGAGCAATCCTCTTTAGCGCCGCGATGCCGTGAAGCATCGTGGCATAAAAAAAGGAGCAGTGCTATTGTTGTCGCGTTAAAATAAACGCGATTGACTTGGATGCATCGTGCACGCGCGACCGGTTCTGTTACGTCATGCGTCGACGAGGAGAAACGGTGAACCACGTTTTCTTGATGGACAATGAATAGTGGCAAAGCTCCTACGATTATGTAAAAGAGTTTGCACGGGTATCTCGTGCGCTCGACGAGAGTTTGCTTAGAGAGAGGTACTTTGCGAATGTTTGAGAAACGTGAGCGGTTCATTCTCTTCGGACCGAGAAGGAACAATCGTTCTCTTACACGACTGCGCTCATCCTATTCGCGAAATTATTAATTTGCATCGTATATCATATTTTTCTTCACACTTTTGTGTAGAAGCGAACGTCGCACTCGACGCGGGGGGACGTAGAAATTGTTTAGCGAGTCGGTGTCGGTAAACACGGAGAAGAAAGCAGCCGAGGGATGCTCGCCTCACCCCCTGTATTTACCTGTATATCGCATTACGCGGCGGAGAAAAGTGTTGGTAAACAGGCAGGCGTCGACGCGGGCCGGGGGTTAGAACGGGGTGGCTATGGTGGTGTACGGAATGGGGGTTGATAGTGGTAGGTTAGACCCTATCGATCACACGAGGCCTCCGTTCACGCGAGCGGCTCTCCTGCCTGCCCTGGCTGCCAACCTATTTCTGCAGCTTTAAAACCCGACCAAAAGGGGAACAGCATACCCTCTGTCCGCTTGTTTTCGCCAATTTCCTCCCTCGATTCCAGCGTACATACACTCTGGAAACGAGTTTCTCCTCGCAGTTCATATGAAATATTTGCGAATGTTCGTTCCTGGTCGAATCTGACGTGTAACGTGTAATAAAATGACAGTAAAGAAGCACGTACGAATGTCCGATATTAACGATTATTTACTTATTCGACACGTTGATCACCTCTCTTAAGTTAGCAAGACCAAATCAGCAGAATCACATCGGATCTAGTGGAATATTTAGTACTTATTTTGTACTAATTTGTACCACAAATAAAAATTTTGTACCTCCTGCCGTTTTTAAAAAAATCCTGGCGCTGCTAAAGTTAAAATTAATTGGTGGACCAATATTAAAATGCCTGGACCAAAAGTTAAAATTAATGAAAATGAATAAATCAAAGTTGATACTTTAGTGCTGAATTTGTACTAATTTGTACAATCAAAAGAAATTTTGTACCTCTCACCATTGTCATGGAA
>NW_017136741.1:54826-56397 GCF_001652005.2 Ceratina calcarata | reverse complement strand
CTTTTGGGCAAATGTACAAATAATAATGCATAAATTATTTTTTTTCCCAAGTGAAGTAAATTTTTTTATTGTTAACATTTACTAATAATTTGTTATATGACTGTAAATAATATAAAAAATATTAAAAATTAATTTTAGACAAATTTCTTTACACATTATTCATTCACAATGCAGTCATTTTGACTGCTTTGGGCAATATAGGTATATACTAAGTTTCAGTCTTTCTAGTGTTAACAACGGTAATAATAAAGTTTTCGTGGAAACGCGGCGTGAAGTGATCCCAGGTATCCTATTATCGGCTCCATAATTTTCATTTAGCTACGTGCGGTTAATAGCCGTGACCGATCTATTACCATTAGAATCGAAACTCGGATTACCGAAAACCTATTCCCTCTCGAGTATAACGAGAGCTATGCATTTTCCACTTGACAGAGTTCTGTCGACGGTAGAATTAATAATAATTAAATTTTGACGAGGCGCACTGCCAGGTCGAAAGTTTTGAAGGATACGCAGCGAAACTCTCAGAGATGGAGCGCGACTAGTAACTAAGAAACAATATTGAAGATTTTAGATTATTGAAGATTTTATTTTCGCGCATTTTACATTGGCCTTCGAACTTTATCGAATCATTTCTAAATTCAGCTCTGTACAGGTTTCCGAGAGTCGCTGCCATCGATATTTTTCTAAACCCCTCGAGAACTCGGTTTGACAGTGGTCGCCTAACGAGGATTACGAAACTTCGAAATCGGATTCTTTCCCGAGTCTCATCTTCCGTCCTAACGGATTCGACATGACAAACACGCGGTTTACTTCCAAGAGATTCCTATTACCCGAGCCATAGTTTGTTCAGCCAGCCGCGATATATTCGTTTCGCATGCTCGGGTCCGTTAACGTTACCTCGAAACCGCTACTTCCGAACGGGAGTTCGTGCACTTATTCTTTGACACGGCAACGAAAACGCGACAAACGAAATTGCGACAACCTGTCGGCGCAAACCGCACGGTGAAAGCCAATGAAATTAAACGGTAATTGCCACCTCTAAAACTCGTTAATTGAAACCAATGCGTAACAACGAGACAAAGTTTCAATGCCCAAAATTTTACTGGACATACAATGAAACATACGAAATGCACACACAGCACAGAAGATAATAGAGTTATTACACCTAACGTCTAGCGTCATTTCATGGTTCTAAAACTGTTCGCATTGGTCCGTGTATTTCGATTCAGCAGTCTTGGTACTTCTAGGAACGCAGAAGCCATTTACGAAAATGACATCGTCGCTTCTCGCGTTCCAATCTCTTTTTTGCGTTTTTCTTTGTTCGCCCCGCCTGATACATCTCCGTCAATGAAAAACCGATGGAAATCGCGTTATCCCTACGTTAGTAAGCTTCCTTCTTTTTCCAGAAATCGAGCATCGAATGGTCGTTTAAGGATGTATTGGCTATACAGTCAATCCCAAAAGTTTATGTACCTTAGAAAAACGCATTTCCTATAATTAAAAAGAAATCAGACGTCGGAAGAATAATGCTTATAATAAATAGCTACATGCTAAAAAGTATAGAAGGAAAT
>NW_017136741.1:49553-51092 GCF_001652005.2 Ceratina calcarata | reverse complement strand
TAGGAGTTATTGGCAAAAGACGAAAATTTGGAAGAAATTGAAGGGGTACCCCTTGGAAAAATCTCGGAAAAATCGAAAATTTTTTTTTGTTGTTTATTATTAGCAATGTTCTTCCGACGTCTGATTTCTTTTTAAAAAAATGCGTTTCTAAAATGCATAAACTTTTGGGATTCACTGTATAGCCAATACATCCTTAAATACTTAAGCTATCTTTGAATCGAACGTCGCGCCACTTGTGTCACTATAGTACGTAAAAACGGTAAAGTGAAATTTTATTTCTTTATTTTATACATTGCGTAGGAGAAACATTGTTTTATACTGTAAAAACCGGAACTCGCGGATCATTGTAGTGTTAAACTAGATCGGTCGTTTCAGGAATGGTATCTACGTTTAATGCCCGCATCTCCGACATTCTGTGTTAATATTCAATACTCGCCGGGGCCGGGTTCAGTGCAATTATTCGGAAATCGGTTAACGCGGTGCGGCTCGTTTCCCGTGATTTATATCCCGGATCGGGTACGTATTTAGCGCGCGACATTACTAAACGACCGGGCAGTACGGTAGCGCGCATCGCGATCGTACGGGCGACCGATTCGCAGCTCGGATCACCGCAAATAAACAGCGAACGATTTAAAAGCTTAGAATCGAGTAGGCTTCCCACGCAACGTTTTGATCCTCCCGTTAATTAACCGTAACTGACTTCGATTAACAACGTTTCGATCGTTCGACACTTTGAAGACAAAAACGCGCGTTGCGGTCGAAACTTTGGAACGTTGGAGGGAAACGAACGCGGTGAAGTGAAAAATTGTTTACCAACCGTTCACGATATTTGCTCTCTGGCTGTAACTTGAACGAAGCACGAATTACGTTTTCTACCTTTGCGCTCCGCAAGTCCTGTAAATATTTCCGTTCGGCAAGTGCAAAGATGATTTCGTTCCAAGAACGAGTCAGGACGTAATAACTTTCAATAGCAGTTGATTCTTTCAATCCTAGCATCTATGTAAAAGTCTATGGACTATATCGTTCGTTCTTATTTTTACTTTCGCATACAAATAAAAGATTTTTATAAATTATTGATTTCTAGTAAGGTAAAGAAAGTAGTACTGGGACAAAACGAATTTTGGAACCAGTACTTGGACATAATAGATATGTATTTAATAATTTACTGTCCAAGTTTACAATCCCTTTTGAAACTTAATACGTACAAGTGGGACAAGACGGCAGTGGCTGTCCAGGTTTAGCCCCTCACTAATTAATCGCGCTGCAATACCTGGATAAATTCGGATCTGGTATAAAAGCCATTCAAACGTATGATATATTTTTCACAATAAATGATTTAGTGTATTTTCATAACTTTTCAACCCTTTCTCTTAATCCAACTGTTTCTCAATTCGCTTAGAGGCGTCATAATAATATTGTCCCAGTTCTGATTCCATACTTGTCCTACTACACCACTCGTTCAGATTAAATGTGTCCTACTACTGCGGTTGACAGCAATTTTTTTTTAATGCGATTATTTTAATACATATATTACAAAAG
>NW_017136741.1:0-48262 GCF_001652005.2 Ceratina calcarata | reverse complement strand
GTACTGGGACAAAACGAATTTTGGAACCAGTACTTGGACATAATAGATATGTATTTAATAATTTACTGTCCAAGTTTACAATCCCTTTTGAAACTTAATACGTACAAGTGGGACAAGACGGCAGTGGCTGTCCAGGTTTAGCCCCTCACTAATTAATCGCGCTGCAATACCTGGATAAATTCCGATCTGCTATAAAACCCATTCAAACGTATGATATATTTTTCACAATAAATGATTTAGTGTATTTTCATAACTTTTCAACCCTTTCTCTTAATCCAACTGTTTCTCAATTCGCTTAGAGGCGTCATAATAATATTGTCCCAGTTCTGATTCCATACTTGTCCTACTACACCACTCGTTCAGATTAAATGTGTCCTACTACTGCGGTTGACAGCAATTTTTTTTTAATGCGATTATTTTAATACATATATTACAAAAGAAGGTTTTTTTTTCTTAAATATGACTATGAGATCCCAGCTATCTGCTAAGATGATAAGTTTTCATGTACTATGCTTAAATTTCGTAGTAAAAAAACATTATAAAAAATTTATGTTCAAAAGTGTCCAGGTAGTACCTCCTTTACCTTAGATGTAAATATTTTTGTGTCAATTTATGCCGGGCAGAGAGGGGTTAAACGAGGAGAGTAATTAATGCGAGCAATGGAAAATAAGCGTCCTCGTTAGTCGATTCTTTTTTCTCTGCTTTATTATTATCTCACTCGATTTTGTGTCACGCGTATAATGGCTCCCGCAATCAATCATTCCGCGCGAACTTTCCTATTTTCCAATGAGAAGAGCCGATGTGAAAAGTAGCGAAGCGAGTTATCTGAAGCTGGTTGGATACACTTGGTACAGACACAGGCGAAATATACCAGTAGATGTTTCACTATATGGGCTCTTCTCTCGTGTCTACCGAAATTAAAAATTAAGACTGATTCCAATAGACTCTGTCTCATGGGTATCAGTGATCAATGAAGGTAATATATAATATCTTCGGTAATTTGGGGAACGACATGGTTTTAGTTGTGGTTGAAGTTTCTCGCCCTGGTACCTGAGCAAAATTGGATGAATTTAATGTCGCTCGATTTATTGAAAAAATAGAAGTGATAATTCTCGTTGCCCGTTCAGTCATTGTTAAACGAAATAACATTGGATAAGCGTAAGAACACGAGAGATCAAATAGGATATTGTTTAAATCGTTGGACAAACGCGTGAAAATCAGAGTGCTCTGATAAAGTTATCGAAATCCCGTTAGCTATCTCGTCCGACACGCGCTGATACATTCGCCAAAAGGAAGACAATCGCGTGTGCACGTTCACAATGCGTCGCGATATTCCATTCTCGTTTATCGGACGGTTTAATTTTGCGACGTTTCACGGCCGAGTTATGGCACGGACGTATGCACCGCGTCCGGGCACGTGTACCGTGCGCGTACATTCGTGAAACAGGACGTCCTTTCATCGGACGAGGCTGACAAATTACTCGCGCGGCTTTCTTTCATCCGCTGTCGATGGAACAAAGTTATCGGAATTCAGTTTCCACGCAAAATAGAGTTTGCCAGAGTCCGACGTGTATCTTCCCAGGAGCCCTCCCAGTTTCTTCGCTGTTTCAACTTTTGGCAAAGGAAGAAAGCTTGACCCAACTTCGCGATCGATGGCCCCTTTCTTCCCATTCGTAATACTTACGTTCCCTCGTTAACGCATCTACTTGTACAGCTAGTAACAACGAAATTGAGCCAGCTACGTGCATGTGTTAGTTTCCCCTAGGGGGTCAAAATTCAAAACGAGTAATAAGTATACATCTTATTTTTTCGATGTTTGATCTGACATCGATACTGTTGGATTTTATTATAATTTTGACGCGTCAAAATAAAAAAAATTTTTATGTAGGTGGTGGTAATGTGCGTACGTTAACATTATATTTATTTTGACGCGTCAAAATTATGTTAAAATCCAACAATATCAATGCGAGATCGAGCATCGAAAAAATAAGATTTTGACTTATTACTCATTTTGAATTTTGTCTTCCTATGGGAGACAAACACATGCACGTAGCTGGTTCAATTTCGTTGTTACCAGCTGTATCACTGTCGCGTATTATTATAAACGAGCGTTGATAGCGTCGTTAAAACATTTGCAAGTGCTTATCGTCCAGCAAACAGTCTAACAGATGTTCCAGATTAATAATTTCTAATTGAGAGATTATGCTGAATCAGTAAAAAAATTATACATATGTGCAATAATCGAACAAGATATCGTGGATTTTTCCGATGACTGATTAAAAATTTATCTTTACACATTTATCTTTATCGTTCGTCTGTGTACATGGAAAATGAGCGTTGATTTCTCCGTGACCCTTTCGTCGGGAACTGTATTTTATCCTTAAATAAACTAGATTTGAACGAATAATCTGGCGAAAGCAAAGTTTAACGCTCGGTGGCTCACGGTTGTAAAGCAGCGAGAATGAAATTTTTAACTCTCCGCGTAGCAATCTTACCAGGTTGAAAACTACTTTTTCGCGTTTGAATACTTTAGTTTCCACCGTTGTAATTCGTTTCTGGGGCACCTCGGTTTCCTCTCTTTCCCCGCAGATCCGAAATTGCCTATGCACGCTTCGCGCGAAGACCTGAGTACATTTTAAACATTATTTCGATCGAGTCCACTGAATCATGAACACTTTCAATGAAACTGTACTTACAGTCCTACTTTGAATTTGTCCATTCGAGCCCTTAGATTCACGTCCATGATCGAATTAAGCGTTCATGCAATTACTTTTAAATAGAAACGAGAACGTTCCGAGGCTGTGCGCGCGCGCGTCGATCGACAAAACATCGGGCGTGCGAGATTGAATGAAAATTTGCGAACACTATTTGTACATTTTAATATAGCATTCTGCACGCGCTGCGAGTGGAACGAAAATTGTGGAGCGTGAACCGCGAAAGTTTTTCGATCCCGTACAAATGGGAGAGTTAATATCGTAGATTAAACCGCGCCTCGTTAATTGGCCACGTACATACGCCGGTGGCAATGATATTCTTTTCGCTGGAAAATTGAACGCATCCAATTACGTTATTCATGATCCTCGTATCGATCCCCGAACTCGTTTCCTCGGCTCCGTCTTGCATCGTCGTCGCTAATGAGAAAATTAATTCCCATCTGCCAAATCCATCTGGAATCCTTAGGAATCTCGCCAAGATCTAACCGTTAATTAATGTCAAATCACGTCTGTTCAATTAACGCTTGAGCGGCGAGAACGCGTGACAATTGAACGTTACCGAGCCTCGTAAAACTACTCGTCTTTCATCGGTCGCGATCCCATCGACAGAACGATAAACGTTTCAACGCGTAATCTATTGTTAATTAGGTAATAACAGGCGAACCGGGTCATCATTAATTAATAGATCATTTGCATGTATCGTTAAACACTCGGTTGAATTTCAGACGGTCAACGTTAGTAGCCCGGAATATTAACGACACGTTGGAACGTTCGATTATTAAATAAATTTTCCACGGTGTTTTCGATAAAATCAAGAAGGCAACGAGAGTAAGTGGCGGATAGGAAGGTGGTAGAGAGTGTTCGCAGAGGTGCGCGCCGGAAGCTGGAGGAGTCCGGGGGAAGCGAGTTTGCACGGCACACGCGACGCCGAAAGGAAGTTTCTGGGTTTCGACCACGTGTATCGTGTCCAAACGTTCTCTCGTGGCAGGCCGCCAGGTATGCAGGACAGTAGGTCGACGTCTCCGGTTCCTCTTGCTCTTCGTTTTTTCCCTCCTGCCTCCGGTCTCCGCCTTTTTCCTCTCTTCCGTTCAACGTCGGTAAATCGTGCATGCGAAATGAAAACTCTCGACGCCGAGATCACTGTCTCTGCCTGTGTACTTACGTCGTTTCTCTAATTCGCGACCGTGTAATGGTTACCAATTTCATGCGTTCCTGCAACGATATAAGAGACGCGATCTCGAGAGAAACTTCTTTCGTTATATTGAATCTCTCCATAAATCGCGGTCTATTCGTCTTTCACGGACAAACCACTCGTGGAGACAATATGAGAAACGCGACTGTGAGATCGAGACTTTATTCAATTCTTCTATAAATATACAAAGTGGAGTCTATCGATGCGTTTCAATGAACGAACCACTTGTACCCGGATGTTTCTTGTTTCTTTAGTCTCAAAGAATTTAGCTATTCCGTAGCGGGTCCGCGTTTCCCGAGGAAAAACGTAAAGTAATGCTTATTCCGTAATTGCGTTCCCGAGAGACTTTTTTTTCCTAGCGTTTCCTTCATTCTCGCGCGTCGCCTGTCTCCACGTTAGTTTATCTTCTCCCGAACACTTTTCCCGTCGAGTCCTGCTACGCCGTTTCCTGATTACGTTAGCCTCGTTTCTCCACCGTCACCATCCATTATTTTCTTTCCCCTCGCAGCTTTGTCGTTCTTCCGCCTCCGCTTTTCCTTTTATTGTCAATACGATTTTCCGCTGTGCGCTCTTAACTCGCTCTCTCCGAGTTAACAATCAACCCTTGAGAGAGTTTCTTTTTTCTCGTTTCTCCTTCGAACCATTTAATATTTCTCGAATCAGCCGGTGGTTGCGGTAGATCAAAGTCACTGATGATTATCCTCTCGAAATTAATCAACCCCTGCAATATTCGTTTCTACGAAACAGTTGTTTCTCGTTTAACGCTTGCATTTCTCTAATGCGGTTCTGTTGAATTTCTAACGTGATTACCTGGTAACGAAGGCTCGAGCGTGTGTTCCTTCGGTGAAACCGAGTACGATTCTGCACGGTGGGAGAGGAAAAAGAGAGGAGAGGATTGGAATTATGTATCTCGCTCGTGAGAGCCATCCGCGCGATTCCCTCTGTGTCCCGTTCCACCTCCATCGAGCGGAGCTCAGAGGGGCCGCGTGTATCCTTCGAGGAGACGGCCAAGGATTTCGTTGTTCGCGCTTCTCGCGGACATGTCGGATCAGCCGAAGTCGCGGCCGAAATTCGTGCTCTTCTTTTTTTTTAATAATCGCCAGGGAACTGTGATTGAAACGGTAGATTCAACAGTGTTTGGAATTGATTGACCTGAAAGTTGGGTGCTCGCGTTCGTCGCGAGGATAATAATTGTGCTCGGATCACCGTCAAGAATCGTTACGTCGACCGTCCGATTGTTACAGAGAGGTATACAACGTTACACGCACAGATGGCTGCAATTCCATGGCAAATTGTATCCGACAAACGATCGAATTCAACGTCGCGTTACATTAAATCCACCGAGTAATCGCTAAATGCGGTAAACGTTATAATTAGAAAACAGATCCGATTGGTGATCGATTAATTCTCTTTTCATTCGATCGTAAAAGTGGTTCGAAGTTTCGGTGAACGAAGTGGTGATTGGGTACGCAGGTCTCGAAGTGGGCCGGTCGACCCCGAGGCTATAGGCCAGAGTTTGATACGGCGGCCGTTAGAGGAGAGCGTGCTGACGCCGAGGATCGAAGAAGAAAGTAACGATCGCCTCGCAAGGATGACTCATTCGTTCTTCTTTTGAATGAAATCGCTTTGACCGGACCTACGCGTCTGACCAAGGATCAGAGATAAGAAAAAGATCATTTCGGGTCGGCGATCAAACGTCGAATTCGAGCATGCGAGACGTCGCGAGGGGACGGAAAGGTTAAAGGGGAAGGTCGAATGAATTGAAGGAAGTCGATTCAGAATCGAAAGGAAAGAAAAGACAGACAGATACATTGAAGAGGAACAAGACGAAGAGATCGAGATGAGTAGAAGGACGGTTCCGGCTGGGTTGAACTCGTGCGAGAGGATAAGACCGGAACGACCGAGGAATCCCATCCAGAGACTCGTCTGGGCTCCCGGTTCTCAATTTCAAGTCGGCCAGATCGGGTTGCTCGAGGACGAGGGCTCGAATCCGCGGATGGCTTTGAGAAGGTACACTTCGATCACGCTAAATCCACCATTAGGAGCTATCGGTTTGACCCTCCGTCGGGCAGTCTTTCGAAAGCTGATCGATCTTTTCATATTTTAATCCTCGCGATTTCATATTTTTTCTAACACAAAATCCGTCGAATGATTACGATCTTGTACGACGAACGTAGTAAATAATAATTAGCGCGCGTGACACGGGTCAACGGTTAAACGTATAAATTCATGTGCGGTGACTCGATTACCGTTAATTTCTGCGCATAATTCATTATTAAACTGCGTACGGTCACGCGGTTTATGAGCAGTTGTTATAACATGTAGAAAGTGAAACGAGCCTGTCGACCGATCTTTTTCAAGAGGAGGTCGGGGGCGGTGAATGGGAATGGGAAACAATGGTTTAGAGCCTAAAACGGATTATGCGTGTGACAGAGCCCGCCACGATTACGGTCATATTGATCGGTTAGACAAACGGAACAGGTTGGTTGCGTCCCTGCGGTACGCGTCGCGATACATAGGACACGAACACAGAGAGTGTGCGTGTAGCCAACAGTGAAACACGGCCATCGATTACAGGCAAGACGTTCGCTGAAATTTCAATGAGATTCCACCCAGAACAGCTTACTACCCCGGGAATACGTTTACAATATAATAATACTTTCCCTTGACAAAGAGTTCTCGATTCACGCAGTAATACGACGTTTAATGAACAAAAGTAGAAGAACAATCGTTTCATGCGTTCAGTTGCACTTGCAGAATTTTGCAACTTTGTACGTCTTCCATTTGATGTTACTTGATCACATTAAACAAATAACTGTTTTGATGCTAGAACTTCTACCAGAGGGGTCAAAATGAACTGTTTCACAGAATTAGTTGTTTGCATATTTTAGATAAAGTCATACGAAATTCTAGAAAACAAAATGTATTGAGAATGAATAATGATTATAAGAAATGGCAAACAAATCATTTCGACACCTCTTGGCAGATCTAGTGTTAAGTATTAAATTCTCTCTCTGGTCGATGACAAGGTGTGAAAATGAAAACGTGTTTGGTATCAGGCTGCTGAGATTGTACGAAGGAAGACAATATCGCGAGGCGGCCGCGTTTCTGATGAAGCTGCCTCGGTACACCTTGAAGGCGACTCTGCCGGACATTCCAGTGGACCTGTTGATCGAGACGCTCCCTCACAGCCTCTCATTGCTGGAGGCTCTGTACTCGCGACTCCTCGAATTGCACGTGAACGATGCGAAGATACTGAGGGTGGAACAGTTGCTGTGGAGGATCGTCCACCTGATCTCGACCAGCCAGGACCACTTCCGTCTGAGAATCTGGTGCAAGCTGCTGGTATCGCTGAACAGGTTGGCACCGAACGCAAAGGCTACTCTTCTGGCGAGGAAACGAGCCCTGGAGAGGGCCGTAGAGGGACTGGGCAAACACGGTCTGGTGGCGTCTTGTCAGAATTCGGACAACGGCGGTGCGTCGAACTTGGCCCCTTTGCCGGTCGCCTTGAAGGAGCAGCTCGAGAACAGGATCGAAGCGTACAAACTGGCCGTGCACAAGATAGAGAGCTTCGGGAAGCATGCCAGAGCTCACAAAGGTATCATCTTCCCTTTGAACGAGGAATCCAAATATCGCGAGTCCGTTCATAAGTCTTAAGACGTCGACGCGTATCTGACAAATATCCAAGACTAAAAGTGATTTCGACCGAGAGAAATCATTGAGTAAATATTTGATTCATCAAAGTATCACAAACTCTCATCTATTCATTGATGCTCGTCGGAGAACGTCCCGTTCACCGTGTCTTGAGAGTTATGAACGAAGGTGTACAGATTTTTTCGCGCACAGCGGGGAGAAAGTCTGAAAGTCTGTAGGTGGTCCACTTTCGACGATTGTGGGAATCGGGAAGATGAGCAGACGAAACGATTCAATTTCTAGTAGGGTGGTTCGAAGGAAGGGAGTCGGCGGAAATAAATTGGTCGATCAAACGACCCGCGATTTCAGGCTGTCGTTCAGACAGAGCCTGTCGATTTAAACATAAACTCAGTGCGAGACCATTGTCCCGGTGCTCTTAATAATAATAATAATTTCGAATCGATGAACATAACGACAATTAGAACACTAATGGCGAAGAACTGATATCGGAACGCGAATTAATTGATGTTTAATAATCGCATGGGATTAGATATTTTAATCCGAAAGATTAATTATTGAATTAAAGAATATTTATTTGAATCAAATTTCGTGAACAAGCCTGAACCGGGGTTCGACCACGAGGTACCAGATTTTAATGCAGCTGCAACGGACGCATTACATTTCCGAGCGTAAATACGCAAATAGATGCGACGGACGTTAATGCGCTTACATCGATGCGGCTGTCGGCGCTCGTGGACCGTGGCTCGTGTCGAACACGGTAAAACACGGCGCGTGCGAGTCTCCGTCGTCGACGCGCGACACGTTTTCGATCTTCGTAAAGGGACGACGATCGTTCCGCCGAAACGCGCGAGAAAAATTGTACGAAATGAACGCGTAGTTTCGCGATAAATAGAGGTAATTCGTCACGGAGTGTACAGGCTGAGACGATAAGAACCACCATTCGGAATAATGAAATATTCATTGAAACGTATTTGTCAATGCTGGAGAAGAAAAATATATTCGTTCGTCTTATCAAATGTAACGTCGGGACGCGAGGTATCTCTTATCAATAGTTTTTATCGATTCGCGCCGGAGTTAATTGCCGAATAATTGGCGAGGCTGTAATTTATTGGACTCGCCGATTAATTTGCGTCGCCAATTTGCCGGGGTCGGAGCTAATAGGTTCTCCCGCTGTGTACGCGCGAGTGAAATCATAGATTTCTCTAATAAAATAAATTTCACGCGCGTCTCATCCGAAGAGAAAAGTAAATTGGTGATACGTCTGCACCGTTCAGCGGATCAAGGCGTACAGGCCGCTTCACACCAGAGGCAACTTTCGCTGAAATACAGCGAGATCCAGCAGCGGCTGATCGATAACCAAAGCCTGCTGAACACCCTGGAGAAAGCCGGCGACCCGAGCAGCTTAGAAACTTTGTTATCCGAGCTGAAACGCAGGGTCGAACAGGACAAGGAGGCTCTCAGACAATGGACGGCCTTAAGAAGATCCAGCATCGCTGGGAACGCGAAAAATCCACCCCTGGCTGCCAGACTCCTTCAATTCTCCAGGGGCTGCGAGCTCGCGTTGCAATTGATGACCCAGGACAACGTACAGGTACGGAATAAAGTCGGAGGACGAAATATATTTGAAAATTGAAATCTGCACTATTTGCACTTTGGACACTTTTATGAATCACGTTATGCAGTTCTATTCTCTGCATATCTTTTCTTTCGTAAATGCATGAAATATCCAGTTCAGTGACAGACAAACCCTCTCTGCGCTCCAAAGTTTTTCTACAAGCTTAACTCAAACCAAGGGACACATTTAAGTTCTCGACTTACTTGTCTCACTGCTTCGATTGAACGGTGAAAAACGTAGCTGAGAACGTTCGTGGTCGTTTAGTCGTCTCTGGCGTGCTTAATGAAAGATCGGCCGTTTCGTGGAATAAATTAGTTTCGCGAAAAACTCTGCTGCACATTCCCCTGAGAATCGGTGGCTCAGCTATTCGAACGAAGATAGCACTCGCAAAGTCCTTTGGCCACGTGACGTCCCTCAAGGACCCCTGAGCGCTCTTAAATTACCCGAGTCCGACCGACGTTGCCTTTCGATCTCTGAGAACGCAGACTCATCTCGCGTCGATTAAACATTTTTTCTCCCATCTCTCGTTCGAGTCAGTCGGATGTGCAAATAAATGTACGGACCGATTAAATTGTGCAAACAAATCCATAATCGTAAATAAACGAGAAACGAATTAATTTGTACAGTGAAACGCAGTGAAACGTGCAATGAAATGATATTCCTTGGCGGACGAAATTGACATCGAGTCCGAACGGAATGAGAATTATTCGTAGATAGGTTTAAAGCTATTCGGAAATTTAGGTAACCAAATTTCTGTGGATCGCCGCACGGAACGCGATGAATGGCCAGAGACTCGGAATCGGCGAACGCACCGTATCGAATCTGAATAAACAATTCGAATGCATTTTGTTCGGCATGTGGGTCGGCGTTAATGATCAAATATCACGACCAGGTACAACTAATTATTATTTGTGCGCGCGGTATCCGTAAAATAATTTGGTAGATTTCTCTTTTCGATGGACGCGGCTAATTAAAGACACCCGTTAACGAGTTCGCCGTAATTAATCCGATGAAAATCAGCTTTACGACCGTTGTTCCACCGGCCGGATTCGAAACCGAAATTTAGAGAGATGATCGACGAGGACGAGTCGCGATCTTTCTCGTCGTAAATCGTCGTTCGAGGAAGACGTTAACTACGCGTCCCCGATTTCACGTTCGATCCTCGAAAGTCGTTTTCTATAAACATTTTCTTCTCGGTTTTCTCGTTCCGGTAAGCCGCTCACGTAACGTTTGGGTTCAGCCGATTCGAGAACGAGCAGATAAGTTTAAAATATGGAAGAGGGGATATTCCCCTGTGTCCGAACGACCCCCTGGTGCAAGAATTATCGACGACTCGTACAGATTGAATATCGGCGGAGAAAGAACAGAGGATGAAATCTTGCAGATAGTTTAGCCCGGGGCGGGAGTCTGAAGGAAAGACGTGAACTATTGGGTTGGGGAATAAGTTCGTAGCGTTTTTACCGAAGACTTTTATTTAAACAAAAAACAATAATTATATCAATAAGTTAATCAATTATAGAATCGTTTTATGATCGCAGTTCATTTTTTCCGCCAATTCACGACTGGTTTGGCGACCGTTCTCCTTCAAAAGTGATTTGAGACGTTCTTCATCGAATTCAGAAGGCCTTCCGCTGCGGGACGAGTCCTCGACGTTAAAGTCGCCATTTTTTAACTTTGCAAACCATTTCCGTGCTGTAGACTCGCCTATGACACCTTCTCCATACACGTCGCAAATGTCCCGGGCTGCTTCGGCAGCTTTTTGACCTCGATGAAAAACAAAGAAGAGCAGGTGTCGAAAATGTTGATTTTTGCCTCCTGGGTATTCCATTTCTAAGCCTCAAAACTAATAAAAAATTAAATAACTCAAAAATACAATTAACATAGTTTTGTAGAGCAGAAAGAGTTCTATCGAATGAATACTTACCCGTTGCCAAACAGCAAACAAATCGTTGTAAAATTAAAGAAATTATAAAAACACTATGAACTTATTCCCCAACCTAATATTTTCAGGCGTTCGAGCCGGGAGAGAATCTCGACTACGAGGAGGAGTCCAGCAGCAGCGCCGGGTACCACACGGACGAGAGCTGCAGCCCGACGCCGGAGCCGGTGGTGAGAAACGGCGGCGGTCCGAATATAACGGAAGGTAGTTTCTTAAATTCAACGTCCGACGTAACCGCGGGACGACTGGCCGAAAGGTACGCGGCTCTCTACGGCCAGGCGCATTTGCATACTTTGGACGCTCTGGACGCCATGGAACCCCTGAAGGATGCGGCCGACCTGAAAGCCAGGATCCTCTATTCAGTGGTCGTGGTAAGTGGCACTTTATGCAAAATAGGAGGAATAATCATCGCCACCTTTTAATGCGTTTGCATCCCGGCGTCCGTCAAAGAGACCGACCAGTCACAGTGCTTAAGTACCACTCGTTAACGCTCCTCTCTCTGTTTAGACCCGCGCGAATTAACGCCTTACACGAGTCCTAACTCTGACGAGCTCTCCTCTTCCCTTCGTCCAATTTCAGTCAATGATTTCATCAAGACGCGTCGTTTACGAGTTTACAACAGAGATCGTTAAGTGAATTTGTCCTCGTGTTTTAAAACGGATTCGGTCCATCGAACGTGGGAATCTTTACAAAGAGATTTAACCTTCGGCAGATTTATGGCGAAAGTTAATCTACCGCGCAGGGGGTGAAAATCCTGAACACGTTTCCCGTTCAGCCGTGAACAACTAAAGCGATTCCGCGATTAACGATTGCGATAGAGTAGCAGGCTGAAATTATCGAGAGCCATTTAATATTTAATACACTCGTGGATATTATTCCTGAGAGCGTATTGTAGGAAACGTGCGGCCATAAACTCTATGCGGGAAGTTTGTTGGGTAAAGTTGCGTCGACCTTATGACTCGCTGTTACCGCAATTCACGACGCTAATCAATTTCGTATACACGCTGATGTTTATCACGATTATTTTACGATCTCGCCGAAGTTCGCGAGCAAACGTTTTCATTCCTTTTTTCAATAGACTTTTTTACAAGCTACCCGCGACAATAATTCACTCTAGAACCCGCTATAGCAACGCTGCCCCGGCTCCATGTCGACTGTCCGAATTATTGAATTTCTCTCGGCGTTCGCCTTTTTTTCTCTTTCCTCTCCACGTGTCGCCTGGAAAAACCTACCAGCGTTGTTCCTTCGTAAGTGACGTTTTATCGTCGGAAATCTCGTTCCCTCGAGGTTGACTACGGTTCAAGAAAAATGAACTGTGCCCCGTTACTTATCGAGCTCCTCTGACTCGATCTCGTCCCCTGCTCCTCGACGGGTAGCACACGTTAAAATTTAAGACGATTCTCGAATACAGCAATTGATTAAACACGAGTTATTGCATAAAATATCAGTTTTAAGAGCTCTGGCAAACGTAAGATTCGTAAGAGTTGAACGTCCATTAATGATCTAAAAAAATGTAATTAGCCGTTTCGTACGACCGTGGAAATTGATTCAGCCTGTACATTCGTTCGCTCGTTAATTCCGTTTGTTGCTCTGTATCCGTAAGTCGAAAAGGTACACGCGAAAGAATAATGAATTCTTCCTACCCCCCGGTACCGCGAACAAAGGGGGTCGTTTTGCTCGGATTGGAAAGCGAAACGCGACGGGAGCTTCCGTGCGATAAACCTGATTTCCCTGGAATTGTGTAGTTCGCTTGACGCGGTCCAGGCCAGCGCAATTTGTCCCGTTCATTTTTCTATCAATTTCATCCAACGACGCCTGTCCAAGTGCCGTTTTAATTGTTCCCTTTACCCGGTGCTCGGCGAAAATTGCCGGCAGGGTTTCCCGAACATTTCCCTTTGTCGCTTCGAGAACTCTTCTGGTTCGGTTCGCTTCGCATTCGAGTCGAGAGAAACTCGTTACACTCGCTTCTCGAAACGTGTAAACAGTAAAACATGTTTCATACGATTATACAATGTTCGATGCAACGAGTTTCGTACAACGATCGTTGCATTTTGGTATAATCATTGTTACCCCGTTTGGTACGACTCGTGCGCTAATTGAAAATAGACTGCTTATGACCGTCGTGTCGAGTATATATAGATTCCTGACGGATTTGAAGAGCGGAATCGAGGAATTCGGAGCGCAGTCGAAAAGGGTGAGCGCGGCAATGCACACAGGTATAGGGGCGAAGATTATTTTTGCCGGCACTCTACCACGCACCTGTCTCCCGTCCGATCGATCGACCATTAACGTCAAAGCCGTCGCCGACGAAGTGACCGGGAGGAGGGAGAGGGTGCACTTTTGCGATCGAGTGTACCCGGCAAGTGGCAGAGGCGGCTAGTCCGTCAGCCTGTGGCGATTACTTTGCATACATACAAGTTACCTCTCCGCACACCGTTACCCGAGAAATCGATGAGCTAAAATAAATACCTGCGACGAAACCCGCCACAACGCGTATATCTATCTCTTTATCTGAAGTGTATCCGCCTGTATCGTGCGTCGTATCACTGTAACGTTGCATCGTTGTTCTTAAGTCATGTAATTAATCATGTAACAGATTGTGTTTCATTAGAAGGTCTCGTATGTGAATCATTTAAAGATGTATAGGATTCATATTAATGTTAAAAAGTTTTTATGCAGGATTTCGTAGAACCTCGACGCATTTTAACAAAATGCGATTCGTTGTTACAAGATCTGATATTTTAAACGGTGCCCGACAGGGACGCGGTTTAATTGAATGCCGACTAAAGAAGAGGGTTGATACCTTGAGCACTTTGTAACAATTTGCCGTTTCACGGCGCCCGCGGGTTGTTCCGCGATCGGTCGACCGCGACCGAGGAGGAATAACGAGGCACGCTTTGTACGCGCCGGCAAAAAGACGACGTCACGGGAAAAGAGGAGATAAACCATGAAACTCGCGGGCCGTACGTGCGTGAACTTTTCGACTCGCGAGTCGTAATGCACGTAACGGGACCACGTGGTAACGGTTAGGCAGAGGAATGATCGGTAAGTGACTCGCCTCGTTTCTCTGTCTCTGGTAATTAACGCGGTGACTTAATAATCGACCGCAGCCAGATCGCGACTCGTTACGTTCCATCGTTGCGTGTCGTGCGTGCGTAGATCGTGGGCCATTGTTCTCGTTTCTCATGCGAGGTTCAACGCGTATCCCGCTACGATCTTCGCGAGATACCTGTAACTAAGCGTCTCACCGTTTCGCGCATAATTGTCAGGATAGTTTACAAGAGTCGGAAATCTGTCCAAGAGCGGACAGAATTAATTGGTGGAGTTACGATATTCGACCCGTCCGGAATTGTCACCGGTCCGAGCTTAGTGCTTTACTTAGGTAGTTAGTTCCACAGCAATTTCCGATACTCCGGGCTCCTCCGTCCGGCATCAAAGTTGGACATCGTCGTCGCGTCGTGACGAGTTTTTCATTCCCCATCCATCCACGTATGAACGACTGACAAATTTAATTTACTAAACGCCGAATGGACTACGCGAACGAACCGTGTAAAAAGCGTTTCTCGTTTTCCGATTGACCCGTTAAATTTAACTCGGTTTTATCCTCGCTTACTTTAGCACACGGTCCGGAATTAACATCGCAGATTTGGAAATTATTTGGATCGGCATAAATTACGAAGCGATAGCAGCTTGGGAGAGCTTTTTGTGCAACGAAGAATTTGTAATATTTTAATGCCACGGAGCAGCGGCGATGCAATTTGCATCCGTAATAACGAAGTGACCGCATACATCCGGGATGTTGCGTAAAAAGAAAATCGTTTCTGATTAATTCTGTACTACCGCGATAATTGAGAGATAAGCTCGTCGAGGGTTTCCTTCTAATTGGAACAACCGCGTTCCCTTTGAAAGAAGAATTCATTTTTCCCGAACGATGGCCGCCGAGTTTTCCCACGCGGCAGATCTATGAAGTTTCGGCGAGTTTTCCTCGTAACGACGTAAAGTCCGTAAAGTAGCGGCGAGCGTCGGAGCGGAATTAATTTTGCGCCTTGAATAAATCGCAGGATTATCGACGCTGATCCCAGATATAACTCAGCTTGGCTCGAATAAAAAATGAAAATCCTGCTCCCAATTCCTAAACTGCCGTCCCGCTTGAATAATTATCGTGCGTTACGTTAAGTAAATCATTATTTATGCATCGACGCCGGAAACGATGAGATCGGTTCTGTCGATTTCAGCTGTCGTGGCGCCTAGCAGGGATGGTCCAGACGTCGAGGTATCTGGAGGCGGTGAGGATTCTGAACGGTACCGCGTCGAGCACGGTGCAGACGACACCGGAGCTGGAGGAATGCGTGAAGCGGCAGTTGGCGACTTCCGGCGCGCGAACCGGTTCTCAGGAGGTCGCGGAACAGGTGGTCAGCCAGCTGGAGAGAACGCTGTACGACTTTCCGTGTCTGCGAGGATGCGCCGAGGTGAGGAGGTACGCCGATGCCTGCTCCAGTTTGGCCTGGGCCTGTCTGGCGCGTGCCACGCCGTTGGTCCTCGACGTGGCGCAGGCCCTCGAGTTCAGACGGGACATCCACCTCAGGCACCACGCCTCCCCGAACCCGAACGGAATCAGAATAAAGACCGTCCTGTGGCCTGGCTTGAGGGAGGGCTGTCAGGGACCTTGCCTTCACCGAGCGATCGTCCTCACCTCTTGATCCACTCCCAGAATCCCTGGCAACGTTAAAGAAATCCTGACGAGTGAGCACGGATATAATTATCCCGGGGCGGATGGCAAGTCGTAGCCGTGCCACTTGATGGACCACCGCGGTAACGTTTTAATGATTCCATTTTACGCGAGAGTAGAATAGGCGGAAGTAAATGGACGCGAGGAGAGTGGCTACGCCGTTGGCTGCTCCAATTTCCACGCGTGCCTCGTCGCAGTCTTGGATTTCCCAAGGGGAACTGGAATTACATTTATCCGCCGTCTTGTGTAACAGAAACGCGTCG
This sequence comes from Ceratina calcarata, assembly GCF_001652005.2. NCBI lineage: Eukaryota > Metazoa > Arthropoda > Insecta > Hymenoptera > Apidae > Ceratina > Ceratina calcarata. Next base: position 32,156 of record NW_017136741.1, on the reverse strand, counting down.
CACTCTTTACCGCGTCGCGAGAGATAGGTTTTAACGCTGGCGCCGCGATGAGATTCTTTAATGCGCGCATTAACATTCAATCTCAAAGAAATCCGAGTTGTTTCCATAAGCGTGGGAAACACGAGACGAACGTCAAAGCTTAGAAAATTACGCACAGTTTCACGTTTCATTCTGTCGTAGTGGAAAAACTTCGGGCACGTAGACGTGCGATTGAAATTGGACGATTGGTTCGTGGCCGAAGTTTGCGCGTAACTTTTCGCGGAACAGATGCTGCACTTCCAAGTGAAAGTTCGTATTAGAGATCCGATAGCTGCAGATGCGGCTCGGAAATGTTCGACGTATCGGTGCACCGGTAGCGGGCGAATCGCCGCCAGTGTCGTCACTCTCGGGAACTCGGAATTCCAAGCACGAACCACGACACGTCCCCTTGTCCTCGATTTAATACGGAGTAGAGAAAGACTCGAGAAAAATAGTCTTCACCGACTGGCGGGGAACTCGATTTTTTCGTCGGAGTAATAAGATCATTTGCACTCCTTAAATACGACGATGAATCATGCCGTTATCTAAAGTGGATTCATCCCCTTGAACGTTGTTTAGCCTCGAGCAGCATCGAGACCGACCCCTGGTCCATCCCTCGTCTCCGTAGATTAATTTCTCACTTTCAAAGCCAAATTGAGGTGAGACGCGTCGACGAGATCGAATGTGTGCAAAAATAATAAATATGTAAAACTGTTCGGAATATGAAAAGCCGTGTTTCGCACGTCTCATCAGTGCCCGAATGGTAAAAGAAACTTTTTACGCCGACACCACAGATCTTTTATTTTGCACGAAAATCCTTAGTCTACTAGTAATAAAGTAAATACAGTTGAGTTCTATGAAAATCTTTAATGAGACGGTATGACTTCAGGAAATAAACGAGCTAGGTCGAAGATGAGATTTCTTAATGGGACGTATCATCACAGCCTCGGGATTAACGCTTGGGCCGATGTTCTTTGCATTCGCTGGAACGTTTCTAAAAGTGCAATTCTGCATTCGGTCATTTTCGACGGGAACTTACAATTAAGGGAAACGATTGCCGACGGAAATGAGTTCAGGGAAATACGGTAGTTTTAAAGTCGCTATTAAAACGACGATTGACGCGGACTTGCGATAAATTCTTAACGAGCCCTCCCTGCCTGCTGTGCTTAAACAGTCGCTCTCAAAAGAGTCTCTTCGTACGACGTCCGAGAAACTTTCGGAGTCTGAACGACGGCGTTTTTAGACGGACCAGAGATTAGAATTAGCATAAATGGTTTTTAACACACCGATGTTCCCAGACTCTCCGGGAACTCATTCTCCGCGAGTATGCACTTGGAATTTGATTGACTTCTGCCGACTAACTATGCAGAAGCCGAACGAATGCGAAACGCTGCGCGTTCTAAACATCTCGAGATTGCCCCGGGTGAACTCGCGAGGAATGCAAGTTAATTAGCCCCCGGGTCGACGCGCTTGTTCTGCAGGCAGATAGCATCGAAGCGACTGACCTGATTGCAGTCGTTCGCACCTGCAGCTTCGACGTAGCGTCGTATAGGTGTAATAACTTGGGAAAGGCGGGAGAGGCAGGCAGGGCCGAGGTCGAAGTACCGTAATGACCAGTCTTTCGAATTTCCAAGGATTTACTATCAAATCTGTTTGTCTATATACATCATTCGTACATCGTTCGAACGCTCGAGTGTAACGAGTATAAAAAAAGACGCAGAGCTATTGTTGCGCTCGTTTCAAACGATCCCGAAGAAAGCCAAGCGTACGTAATTTCTACGTGGAAGATGAATGGCTCGGGAGTATGGTACACCTTGTGTGCATGAGTACGCCTACGTGTTTGTGTGCAGTGTAATGAGTGAACGTAATACAACAGAACAAAGATTTTTGCATCGCCTTTGGTCGACACGCTCGACAGATTCGTACGCGGCAAGATCGATGCGAATTCTGTCCAGAGCGTCGATTATTTACATCTAGACTTAGTCGATAAACGTTTGATTCTCCTCGCGAATCGGTAGTGACGATGAACAGCAGCGAAAGACGGAGGGCAAATCTGGAGGATTCGTAAAGAATCTGAAAAAAAGAAAATCGTACTCGACTTCGAGACTCCCCGTGTAAAATGCAAGCTAGTGGCGTAACGATTTAATAAAAATACGTAAAATTGTCATCGAGTCTGCCGAATCTTTCGCTGGAGTTTAAAACTCGCGATGAAAAATAGGTAAGCTCTAGAATCGTCTCGGCAAACAAAGACGCGTAGGGTAAACGTATACCCTTTGTCGAACAATTACCTCTTGTATGCCGAAACCAGTACTCTTAACGTCTACGAAGAATAAAAAAAAATTGAATCCATATTAAATGTCAAAAGTAAAACAATTTTCGTTAAAATTCGACACGAACGAAGAGACAAAAAAGCAGTAATACAATTAATAATACGTTGATAATTAATAAAGACGCGAACAGCGTATCTACACAATCGAGATTCAGAGTAAGTTGCACGCGAGAAATATTGTTGAGTGTTTGAAAAATAGATCGTCCCGGTAAATACTAACGATAAGTCGATTTCCCGTGGAGTAGCTACATCGAATGACCGAGAAAAAGGGGACTTTTTATCGTTACACGTTTCTATAATTACACTTTGTTGGTCGTATAAAATATATACTCGACCGCTAATGACGAATCTAAGACATAATGCACAATATACATAGTATGTACAGGTAGTTACGCGCGGTACGTCGGACCAGTCTTCCTTGGAAATGGTAAATATCGAACAGAAGTGAAAGAAGGAGTTTTATTAAGTTTCATTTTTTTCAACGGTGAAGTTTAGCTTCTTGATTACCTTGGAGAAAGACCTAGGTCCAATGTACCGCGGATCCCTGTACACGAAGATCAAGATCTAAAAGTTCAAACATTGAGAACAAACGATGTCTTTTTATGAGCCTCTGTCAATAATCGCATGATACGTCGTATGTACGAGTAGAGGAAACATTCTAGGAAGAATGAAGTGCCATATACGTCTTCTCTTGGTGCAACAAGAAAGAAAAAAAAGATGAAAATAATCGATACAGAAACGAAAGAGAAATTCGTTTTTACGTGAATACGACAAAATGAATTATTTATCCAAATGCGTGGCATGGCACTAACCACATTCTAGCGTGCAAAAATATATAAAATTCTTCTTTCATGTATCACGACAACGCGACTCGAATCGGTCAATTTACATGATCGCGCACCATTTCTTGCCGTCGTTCGACGACTTGCTCTCGTCGCTCAGTTCCAGTTTACCAGATTGGAACTTCAGCTCCGAGACCGGAGTAGATACTTGTATGGGCCTGCGAAATCCTTTCAGTAAAGTGATCGAGCTGTTCAGCAAGCTATACTCTGGCTCCGTTTTCGGTTTCTTCGTGCTAGCGGACCATTCCTCGAGCTCGAGCTTCCGTTTCCTCTCGGCCGGGCTACCGTTCGTGCTCAGGTCCAGAGCGGTGTGGTGGTAGCGCATGATCTTGAAATCCGACGTCTCCTCCGGGGCCAGCGACGCACTGGACGTGTTGACGAACATCGAATCGCTCGGCGAGTACCTACGGTCGCGTACCGTGACGTGACGCATTCTGGTCAGAGAACGCCTCCCAGAAATATTCCTCAGAGTCTTCCCGAAAGAAGCGTCCTTTAGTTGGCTCGGAGTACTCGGGACGCTCGAAGTACTCGTGTCGACCACTTTCGTATTCTCCTTCAGACAATCGTTCAGCTTGATCTGCACGTCCTTCAGCATTATCGAAGGATCGTACGATACGGACGAGAGATCCTTGTTAAGGCTCTGTTCGCATTTCTCCTTCTCCTTCGAAACGTCGTTCTGCGAAGCGGTTTCCGAGGCCTCGGACACTTCCGACGTTGTGATTTCCATGACTTCCGCGGAATAGCTCTCCGTATCGGTCGGAGACTCGCTCGGTACTTCTTCTTTCTCGTTCCCGCCATCTTTCGTTACTTCCGTTGCCGCCGTGGACACACTCATCTCGCTACCCTCTTCTCTCAGATCTTTGTTCTCGTTAACTTTCTCCTCGTTCGAGTTCAAGTTCGAGACATTTTCTTCAGGCTCAAAGCGTAAGCTCACGTCATCTGCGCATTCCTCCGTATCTTGGTCTTTATTGGAATGCATTTGCTTCGCGTACGTTGCATTTTCCTGAGACTCGGTTCTTTCTTCCATCACTGTCCCTTTATTCAACGAACCTTCCTCTCCTATGGAGTTCAAGACAGGTTCCGAAGGAGTACCATCGATCTCCTCCTTCCCGGGGGCCTCGTTATTTTTAACTTCATTCTCCTTCTTAGTATCCTCCTTTCGTGAATCAAGTTTGACTTCCGTTTCCTCTGATTCCGGCTGCATGCTTTTGGATGTCGTCTCTTCACCTTTGTCCGGAAGAGATGATTTCTTTTGCTTGGAGCTCGTTGGCGGCCTACCGAGTTTTTTAACAGGCAATTTTGACGAAGTCCCACGAAGTCTCACCTGTGACATGACAAACATATATACTGTTCTTCTGTCGAACAATTTATACTTAAGGCTAGCACGAAGAAGGGACAAAACTTACTTCATCGATATTTTTGCACTGTCCAGGTGGTATTTTCTTTAACACGTTCAGTTTAAGTCTGAAAGGAAAATATCGAACGTTCAACCAATTAGAAATAGATTACGCGTATACATCTACGGCCGATTTACACGGAGTAAGAAATTTTGGAGGTGATGAGAGGTGCTAATTTACATAAAATTTAACAAAGCAGCTGAACCAAAGTTTCTCATCTGCGTATGATCGTTCGACAAACACCAAACTATTCTTTGTCATCAGCCCATTCCTCCTAAACCATTCGTGAGAGATTGATCGTCGAAAAAGGTCTCCGGAGAATGGATACGAAGCGTCGGTGTCTATTTGTCGCCGCCAAGACTGAATGACATTTGGCCCGATTTATCCTCGGTGATTGTAAATAAAAAAAAGAGCGCGTAAGTACGTAGCGTGAAAGAAAGATACGCGGCATTCAGCGACGCGTGTAAAACGACAAAAATGAAAGAAGCTCGGTGGTGGTAGTGGTGGTGTTGTTTGTTTTGTGTACCGTTTGCACGATCACGATCGCAAGGAGGAATCGATAGGAACGGATAGATCGAACCGAGAAACTCTGGATGAACTTGCCTTTCGTTGGGCTAGTTTGTTTTACAAACCTGTTCAAAATCTCGTACTCGCGTTGTCTCTTGTGCAAGCTAGTTTCAGAAGAATTCGACGGCGCGGTCGTTGCCTTGAGCCTCCGATTGTACAAATTCCTCTCATCGCCCCCAGGGGCCGCCTTCTTTGGCGTCTTACCCATTGTGTCTTTAGCGTACGCTTACGGTTCAGACTATTTAGCTCGTTTAATATCTGTCCACGCCCTTTTTTTCAGCTGTACTCGACCCCGCGTAAACGTATACGAGCCCCCGCGAGACGTTCAGTTACGGAAGTTCGTGTAATCTATCTCTACCTCGCTCTCCGCCTTTACCTACAGATGCACGTATACGTTCGATCGCTCTCTTCTTTCTTTCTCTCTATTTCGGTCTCGCGCTTCCCTCGACCACCCCGCAAGCTTTTCGAAAACCGAACCGCAAGAGACTCAGCGTAGCGGAGGAATCGCACAGGACGCCATGTAAAATCTTGCCGCTCGATCTCCGGTAGTCGATCCCGTCGTAGACGTACGCTCGCAGATCACTTCGAAAGTATACGAATTTATCGTCGGTTTCCGAGTCGCCGACTACGAGCTTTCTAATGCAATTAAGAGTTTTACGTAACCGGTTTCGGCGGAGACGCGCGTATCACGGAAAAATGTCAACGTCGTACGATGCCCGCACCTACGTTACACACACCCGCGTCTCGCGTACCCGGTATACTTTATTCTCTCCCCCGTAGCCTGTAAATTCCGTTGACGAATAACGCGAACGGACACGAATGCAACGGGGCGCTGCTATCGTTACCGCGTCGCACAGAATTCCTGTCGATCCATGCTTTCCCCAACCAACAGGCGATTTGAAAAAAATGGTCGTCGCGTGAAACGGTCCCGAGAAAGAACGTTTACCTCGAACAAGAATACGAAGCGACTCGATTTAATTAAAAGGCCGTTCCTGAAACCTTCGGCTTCATCTTCAGTCCCTGTTTCTTTAGAAAACGTCAGAAATCAGAATAACCTATGCACGTCCATTTCTCTGAAGTGAACGTATGGTTACTATTCTCGCACAACGCGCATGCTTTCTCGCGCGGGAGCATTGGTTGCGTAAATATATCTAGAATCGTCTTCTAGGGACATTTCGGATTCGAATGTTGGCTCTGTTGATTAAACGACTAATTTCGGAAAGTCAGAGACAATAGGAAACAGACGATGATGATTCCGGCAGTTGATCCTACGGATTACGCGTCGTAATCATTGTACAGTACAACCTAATATTTAGTTTACAGAGTTCTATCGCGACATTCGTATGACAAATGTATAAAATGAATGTGATATCGTGCTTGATATTAATTATAAGTGTGTTAGAATTAGTAGTAGCAGAATGGAATACAAAGGACTATATGAAACGAGAACATTCTTTGATCAGACCGTATCAAGGTTTGTGAATTTTACATAGTCTACAATTTTACATAGTCTGCATATTTTTGCAATTGAAATTAGACAACACTCCGTTCCGTACTCTAGTAAAAATACTTCCACGTCGCAATCGTTGCGAATTTTGTTCGCTTGATTTCAAATGAATCATCCGTATTTTTTCATTGTTAAACAATGAATCCGAATGTAACAAAGGAATGAATATCACGTTATGACGTTAACAAGCTCGGACTATTAATAAGTGATACATTTTTTATCGATTTAGGGTCTGGAATGACAATACCTTATTGGGATTTTATGGGTAGTACAATGGTAACGAATAATTATATTAGATTAACGCCAGACCAACAAAGTAAACAAGGTGCCATATGGAATTCCGTTGTAAGTTTCACAGCTGTTTTGAAGTTAGAATAAGTCGATGGAATTGAAACTGAATAGAAACGCTTTCCTCTAGCCATGTTACGTGAGAAATTGGGAATTACAAGTTCACTTTAAAGTCCATGGGAAGGGCAAAGATTTGTTTGGCGATGGGTTTGCCATTTGGTATGCGAAAGAGAGATTGAAAATAGGGCCTGTATTCGGAAACCAAGACTATTTCCAAGGACTGGCCATAATCTTGGATACATATAGCAATCACAACGGCCCTCATAACGTACGTAAATCATGGAATTATACTCTTGACAAAAGGCAAATCTTCTCCCGTGACCAGTACTTTCGACTTTGTAGCACCAACATCCGTACATTTCCGCTATGGTCAATAACGGTTCCTTGCATTACGATCATGATCGTGACGGAACTCATACACAAATCGCCGGCTGTGGATCGAACTTTAGAAACTTGGATCATGATACGCATATTAGTGTCAGATACGAAAGGGATACTCTAACTGGTGAGTGGCCATACGAATGAGAGATGTTGCTGTTGAGCATGATCAACAAGTGTCCGCGGAAGAAAATTCTGCTGATCATTTCTTTTTGTGCCCCCGCACAGTTTCCACAGATTTTGCGAATAAAGCTGCGTGGACGGAATGTTTTTCCGTAAAAGACATAAAACTTCCCACAGGTTACTATTTCGGACTTACCGCAACCACGGGAGATCTATCCGATAACCACGATATACTATCTATCCGTTTGTTTGAATTAGATTTACCGAATGATGTGAGTAGCGTCTAAAAAGGCAATGATAAATACCATTTCGGTTACGTGCCGTCACGATAACGCGCCGCGCTTTGGGTTTCAGCCTAGAGATCAAGAAGATAGATCAAACATTTTGCCGTCGGCCGCATACTTCGATGCACCCCGAGGTAACGTAACGAACGACGAACGTGTCTGGTGTGGCGCATCAGTGGATTGTATGGTTCTTCTTTTACTTTTACAGAACACGTAGACGATCCGAAACAGTCGACGTTGAGTAGAGTAATGTTTTTCCTTTTGATGCTCGCGGGCGCGCTCGCATTGATCGCCTGCGTGGTGATAGGCATTATGTGGTACCAAAAACGTCAAGAGAACAGTAGGAAACGTCTTTATTAAATCACAGTGTGCTACAAACTATTCTGCTCTTGAATTTCTCGTTTCCAATCGGAGGAGTTTTCTTTTCTTTTCAACATAGAAAATAAGTCTTGGTGGTCAAGTGTTCATAAGACTGTTTCTTTCGGTGTTAATACAATAACGATGAACAGCCATTATTTCCAGTTCTGAGTGACACTTTACGAGGAACGAAACGTAATAACTTGTATACAATTATCGTGACAGTCAGGTAATTTTTCGCTATCTGCTCTATACTAGTTTTAAATACATGCTCGCGAACGATTACAGAGTTCCTTTACCAAAGTTAAGTTGTCGCAGCGAATCTTATACATAGCAATTAATTGAATTACTTGCATAAGGATTTACACATACATACACCGACGTTACGCTTCGAGTGAACGTAATTTTATACTAGCAAGGAGATGCTAATTTGTTACATATCCAGCTTGAACGTGAAAAAATTGATTCTAAACGCATCGGATGAGGGAAGAGTGTAACAGGTACGCGTAACGTCGAACACGCGTTCTCCTCTCACTCTGACTTATCCTCACATTCGGCATGATTCGAAAGACTTCATTCGTATAGTTTTTATATTTGTACATGAACAAACTGAACGGTATAAATATTATGGTTGTTGAGTGATTTCGTACTGTACAACTCGTTTTTATACAAACCATGAAAGGGAACCAAAATTTCGAAATAAACAATTGTTGAAAAAACACAGTGTCACCGTATTTGTGAGAATGATGTACGTAATTTGTTGCCAAATGTAAAATAAATATGTATTAAACGGTGTAAAAAAAACAAACAAAAAAGCCATCGTAAAAAGAAAACATAAAGAATTCTATGTTTAAAAAAATTAATATAAAAATATATTCCTCGTGAATGTCTCGAGTTGTGTATTCGAACGAAATATGTAAAGAGTAACGTTTACTTCTTAAAATATATATATATATATATATATATTTTTTATTATAAATAATAATATTTCTTTGAACAGAGAAACATCAAGGCACATCTATATTTGTCTTTTGTGTCCGCTATGTGTGTATATATATATATATATCTTTTTACTATTGTCCTGATATGATATACAGGGTTACTGTCGCCTTTCCTAGACAGTTATAATTCTTTTTTTCTAATCGTTTATCTTTTTAAATTCTAAACACTTAACACCGATTCAACGCAGCACCTCTTTTTAACTCCTACGCGTTCGTACACACACGTGCACGTTACTTCGCTATCTCTTCGATTAGTACACACAGTATTCACGTGACATTTATGCGTAGAGAGATTTAATGACTAAATTAATTTCGAAATATCGCGAAGTTTCGTAGATTCTAAACTTTGAGTAGATTCTCTATGAAACGAGATATGAATAACGTAGGTACATACATGTTTACGCGTCGTGTTCGTTGTATCGTACGTACAATCCTAATCGAATGTCAGTGTAACTGATTAGACAGATGCGAATGACATTTTTCATTAGTGTTTAGCACTAAAAAGGAAAATAATGTAGTGTTTTACTAACGAGTCAAAGTAAAATCGAAAAGGTCCTCCATCGATTTTCCGTAAACGGAATAGAAAAATATTAAGCGCATTTATCTCTATTACTGGCAGTAATACTTATGAAAATATGTCAATCTTAAAATATGTGTATAAGTGTATCTTTCAATTTGGACACTCGATGAATCGTTAATGAAGTTCAAAGTGTCTGAGGTGCGGCGGGGAGGATAACGTAAAAATAATTTTTTCTTTTACCTATCGACAGAGAGTGTAGTTACAAAACATACGTTTAAAAATCTATTATTACCGCGTGAACCGTAGCTTCGAATTTAATAGTAAAAAAAAAAAACTAAACCACTATTCTTCTTTCTACAACTAAACGCTGATGATTCCTTTCGAGGGAAATACTGCATATGAAAGCTATAAATTCACTTATTCTCTGTTACCGAGTCTTCCACGCTCGTAGTTTGGAAATGAGTTCAAGATACGCGCTAACGAAATTTATCTCGCTGCAAACAACTTTATCTGAACGTGCGAGAAACCGTGCGTTTACTATTTAAACATTACGATCGGGTTCAACAGCAAGTTCAATACAGTTTTTACGCCTAGGCAAAGATCGCTTAAAATCGAGCTAAATGTCAAGTGATACTTGTAACGTTTATACGATTTTAAGGTGGTCGAGTGACAAGCGAGGCAGCCGACCTCTTCCAATTCGACGTGAGGATCCGAACCACCGAGCAACGACTCGCCGTTCAAGCCGTCGTTAAGCAGCGTACCGGAGAACCAAATTTTGTCACCGGGGTATATGTTCAAACTGAAATTCGCCAGTGAATGGTCAGCTATCAGTGTGACTTCCGCGTTGTTTCCCCACATGCCACTTTTCATTTTCACCGCGATCTCGAATTCGTATTGATTCCACGCTGGGAAGTGGCACTTGTTACGTCGTTTTTGAACGCTCGCGAAATGTTTGCAATTCTTCTGCCTCGACTCGTCGCTCGAAACGCAATTGTTCAAATACGGTTCACCGTACATACAACTAATTATGTTTCTGATAGTATCAGGTAGCTTGTTAAGCACCGTGGCAATGTTATTCTTTATCGATCTTAATCTAACATTAGTCACGTATCCTTCCCACGAAACCGATATCCCCTCTAGATCAGCGCACTGAACTTGTACCTGTGCCTTCGATGACAGCTCTTCCCACGCCGGTTGGTGACAATGGTTCTGATATTGTTCCCATGAAAGAGTCGAGACACTGTCGTACGTGTCCGATACCCGTTTGTATTCCATTATCATCGGCCACGATAAGAACATCCCAGCACCGATTCCCATGATCAACTAAGACACACGTATAAAACAGCATTTAGGTTCGCGTAAGAACAGCGACCGGTACGCGTCGGTATTCGTTTACCTGGACGACGGTGATAATCCAGTTGAACTTAGGAATCCGAGATTTCCGTAAGTACCAAGATGCGAGAAACGGCATTCCACCGAGTAACATCGTTACAGCTATCCTCATAGCCAGGTCGCTCTCCGACAAGTACTTGGTGGCAGCCACGATCGGTAGAACGATAGACGCTAATCCGGCGAGAGGTAGAAAGAGGACCATGCCAACTAACGCTAGAGCGCCTCTGATCAAGCCGTACCAAGTCGCGCCTTGGGAACTGAATATCGCTATTTGCCACCAGCTCAGCGTAACGCAGTGCGCGATCAAAGTTTTATAAGTCCCTCGCCAGTTATCCCGGGCTGCCATTTTAACGAAAACCGCTGGTATCAAGAGGAAAAAGACTACGCGAAAGTTCAAGCAGAACTCGATGCCGTTGCCGACGACGTACGAGGCGAACGTCGGGACTCTTATATCTAAGAATCTCCACCCCTGGGCGACTACGATGTCTGTCTCGTATGGATATTTCGCTAGAACGTGGACACCGAAACTAAAGAGGGCCAGGAGGTCCGGAACTTTGGACGAGTCCTTCCACATGAAGTTCAACAGCGTTATCAACGTGAGCGCAACCGCTATGATAGTAAACTCAGACTGAGGCGTCCACTGATGAGCTATCACCGGATAGATCATCAGATTTAGAAGGAAGGCAAGGAAAAAGTGGCCGTAAGGCTTGAGATTGTTATAGTAATATTGGAACTCCGCTTCCTCGGGATTTAAATTGCCGCCGGAATAATTGAGGAACAGACCGGACCACACGCGGAAATTATTGAACTCACGTTTTCGTTGTAGCAGTTGAAAAGTAGCGACGACCATGACGATGAAGGATAAATAATACAGTGCCATCGGGAAAAAGAGTATTAGGCTCTCTGTGCCGAGCAACGCGTACAGTAGAAGAAGTAACAGTATGTGCAGGTTCGATGTGAAAAGTATCTTTCTAATCGACGTCCCCCTTTGACCTATTGTTTCTATTAGCCAAATGTACAAGCGTTTTAACGACGCGAGGGGATGAAAGAAAGGCCTTTGCAGCAACGGTATGGTGTCTAACGCCAACTGGGATGGATCGACCATGCACAGAGCGTGTGAAACTATTGGAAGCATACCGCGTGCGTAACTAGAGGCGGCTGAGACAAGAGCCGCTTCCGTGATCTTCTCTCCCTGACGGTTCGTCCAACCTGAAGAGGAACACCGTGAACAAACGCTTCTCGAACGCGAACTATTGCGCGTTTCAAATTCCTCACCGTGGTGGCCATCGCTTTCCTTGTCGTCCCCCTTAGCTGCACCGTCTCCGGGAAGCCCATTTCTCGGGAAGTTGTCTACGTCTTCTTGCGTGTTATCGTGTAACACATTGTTAGAACGGGAACAACCAGCGTTAGACGAACTCGAAGCTATATCCCTCATACGTCTCTCTAGTTGTTCCGTCGTGATGAAGTCTTCCCCATTCGACAGACTGCTGAACATTTCTCTGGCCGCTCTCCTAGCCAGTTTCTCATCCTGAGTCATGTCCAGACAACTTTTCACGTCGTAATAATTGTGTTCAGTGATACCACGGCCGGTGGCTAAGCATTTCCTGAGGATATCCGTTGCCTCCAAATTTCCTTGCTCCGAAGCCTTCGTCAACCAGTACACACCCAATTTCGCATTCTCCTCTTTGTCAACATCTAAGTCACACCTCTCTTCCAGTAGTCTCTTGGCTAAGACCACTTGAGACTCCGGACAGCCGTCCTCGGCCAGTTGGGACCTTAATCTTCTGAGGGATCCTCTTGGTCCTTCTAAAATTCCAAATTCAAAACACTCCATTTCTCAATCATATCCAGACAGGACCCATATTGGTATTCGTAACAGAATCGTGTTTTGTTCAGTTCAACGTTCCGTCACCGTTTCGCGTATTGTTAATCATTAATTACGCCGAATTTGTCAACTGTTTAATATTTGTTTTGGTGAAAGATCAAAGTGCCGATTGTCAGTCTCCCGCGAGAACTCGACGAATCGTCGGAGATTCGACGCGATCATGAAGTTAACATAGTAATTTCAATTAAATCGGGACGCGAATTCAGCGAATCGCGGAATGAAACGAGAACGGGAAGGCCGAACGTGAAATTGCTGAGTTACCGTGTAGTGTCCATTGTTTTCTACCAGATCTGCCAGACAGTGATACGATGCCAGCCATTGTTCCGAGAACGGTAATGATCCGCGCACAGTGATTTTGCTCGCCGTTTAATCTTACTGCACGGAGATTAGCTGTCAAAAACTTCTGCCCTGGTACACATTGAAGGGTTCTTGACAGAGCCGACGGTTAAAAAATTATCGTGCAGGCATGACTCCGCGTAGCGCACGCGCGCACTGATTAGGCTAGGTCCCGGAGGAAATGTCAAGGCATTCGCGTCGCGTCTATTTCAAATTCCTCAAGCGCGAAACGGAATTCTTTCGCATTTTTACGTCAATCAACTTACGCGACAAATGATAGCTAATCATATACAGTAGTTTACACAGCAGAACTTTTCTCAGATGATTCCCGATATGGAAATTGACGAGTCGCTTCCTCTAGTAGTGATAAATTGAACTTTCTGAGAAAAATCTCTGAACAGATTCTGCACCTCGGATAATCTTCTCCTATAAATATCTATTGTCGTATTTGATAAATAGGAAAGGGATTAGCGATAGATGGAGCTCTACGTGAATAAAAGAGTCCAACGATTCATTTATTAAATAAACTACGTATAATTTACATGTATAATTTAATAGAAGATATGTATATAATTAAGTAGCAGCGGAAGCGTTGTAATTAAAGGTGCGTACGAAATGCTATCGGAGCCAGTTCCGATGATTTTGCGATTATCTTTGACAGTTTCGATATCGTTCTCAGCAAAACCACGTTTTCTCTGGCTCCTCGTGTAGTCAGAAATCCGCTCGAATACCGCCTCTGAAGATGGAACAGTCTTTCACACTTTTAATCGAGAGTAATAGCTCGATGGTAAGACTAGAGATGAACATACGTACAGATTAGTCTGTCCCATGTACGGCGGTGGGTTGGGTCGAATGTACGGATTGCAACGTTCGTTCGACGTCCCGGGACTTCGTAGCAAAGAATCGTTCGGACTAGAAGGCTGAGCCGAGAGCGATTTCAAAGTCCCCTTTTCGATAGCAGCGTACTGAACCATCTGGATATTATTCTTGCTGACTCCTTCTCCCATCGACGTCTCCCTTTTCTCACTAAGAGCCAAACGAAAAAACACATTCGATTCGATGCATTTTTACGTCAGATCTAGGCAAGCGTTTAATGCTAGGTCACAACATTGTTAGCATCTGATCATGTTCGCAACACCCGGTGAGTAACAAGCATTTAACTTCGCATCCTGAAATCGTGATGTACCTGGTTCTTCTCTGCCCGAGAAACATATTAAATAACTCGTAGAAATACTCTTCGGACTCGGGATCGTTCCTGCGGAAAAAGATAAATTGATCTGTTTCTCTTGATTTTAAGTGGTGCGCGGCAGCCCAGCAGTTCCAATAAATCATTTGCATCGCCGTTACATTTTTTTCGTGAGTCATATCGGGAATGACGTTCCTGTTTTCGCGTAACCCGCATTATCTGTAAACCAATGGCGATTACCTTGATCGCATGCGTAGATCACCCTTGAAACTGAACGCGCCGCTCAACAGCCGATCGGTGTTGCAATCAGGCGCGATTAACGTATCGCTGCGAATGCATGACGTTCGAATCTGGCCGACGACGATGTTTCCTTTTCCCTGTTTCAATTTCGAGCGACCGCGTACTCGAGAGATAAATATTTCTGTACGTCGGCATGAACCGAGCAGACATCCGAGACAGTCTACGCGGATATCCAGGTAGGAACGTAAATCCCGAGTTCCGTGTTTCACGATTCATAGGAAAAGTACCGGTATTAGGTTTCCGAGAAAAGCAGCTGCGTTTACTGGCTACATCGCAGCCGATTCCGTGAACGTAACGACTCCTTCTTCGACGAAACGACCGGAGTGACTATTGTAAACGATTTACAGATCGTCCGTCTCACGAGCGGTTGGCCAATGATTTTTATATCTATGTACTTGTTCGCAAAAGCTTGGATCGAGAGTACGCTTATGCATACGTACGCGTGTACGTATCCCCGTATGAAAGCTGAACAGTGAAAAGGTCATAGGTGTAATGCAATAGAGTCGCGGGAAGAAACACGAATAATCGATGACGCGATCATCAAGTTTACCCGGCTATAAATAGTCACTGTCAGTTCGTGTCTTTATGACGTTACATTTCGCCTGTTAACACGGCCAATTACGAATGGATAGCGTTATCGGCGCGTCGTTAAACGACACCGCTCGACACGCGACTAATTAGCGACAATCGAGTCAACGATTTCCTGATCGATAGAAGGCGACTTAACGAGCAATTTCGTAGCTTCGGGCTATTCGTATAAGGAACGATCTCGGACGGTCACTTACCCATGTACCTCGCTCGCAGCAAATTCAGTGAACCGAGGTTTCGGTGGATCTCGCGTACAAAACATTCTCGTCGAGATTAAGAATGTAACGTTGTAATCGAATTCCTCTATCAATCGACGAAACGTGAGCTTAGAATTTCAAATCGAAGTGTTGTGATTCTCGGGTCGTCGCGTTCTCGTCGTTCGGGCCAGTTCCGTGGCTCGTATGCCAATTAGTCGGTGACTCCGGAGCGACGACGATACGCGCCATTGGTATACTTGGACGATAAGTGAACTGTACGTTAATCGACGTATGCCACGGGTCGCGATGTACCGATGATCCTCTTTCTATTTATACCCATAAGTAGCGTACACGTGCACGCTCGAAGGAAAAATTGCTCATTTATTTATGTTCTTTACGCAGAAACGTTCGTCTACTGGGAAAAATATTCCCGCGCCCTCGTACACGTAAATGCCGGACGGAAGCGGTCGTGACGATGGTGCGATAACAATTTCAATTAGCATCGGGGAGAGATATCGACGAATTTAACCTACGTAACGCGGTTATCGGGCACGATCGTATTTTCGATCGCACCGTCCGTCACGTCACTCTATGTACTTGACCAGATATCGTGGCTGTTCATGAATGAAACCAGTCGTAGTAGTATCCCCCTCTATCCTGCTGCTCTCTGCCCCTACCACACTGGCTCGTCGGTTGCACGGCTACACGAAGGAATTCATTTCTCGAGCACGTGCCTCGTGCAGAATAGAATGACAAATATTTTCGGTCGACGTTCTCCGACGCACGGACGACACCGTCCTCCTGCGAACGAAGCCCGCGACCGCCCCCCGATTCCTCGATACGACACGAGGCGTTTGTACTAGACTCAGGCGACACTTACATTTTCTCGTGATTCAAACACAACACGGTGCTCAGCAATGCGGCCAGCGCGAGAAGCAGGCTCGTCGGGACGAAGATCGTCGTGACGATTTCCTTGAAATAACTCCGGGTGGGAATGCTGGCCTTCGTCGACCTGGCCCAACGCCACTCCGTGTGCTCCGAGATCTCCGACGCTGGTAAACCGAACACGTTCATGCTCGGCCCTCGCCTCGCGCTCTCGTGCTGCAGACCTTGCTGCTCCTGTTCCATCTATGAAACACGACGAGTCACCCTCAATCTTTGACCCTTTCGATCGACGAAATTACATTAGAACTGATTTCGTTCGAATTCGTGGATGGCGAAGCCACTGACCAGTCTGAAGGAGCACCAATCCAAGGTGAACTCCGCTTCCCTGAAGAGCCTCTCGACGCTGGTGCGCTTGAAGTCTCTGGGACACGACTTCAGCTTCCACAACGGCTTCACCTCTTCCTGAAGCTCGTTCAATTCTTGCGAGAACGGCGCCGAACTCCCCAGCCTTATCACGACTCTGTCCGCGAGGAGAAACAACATCGTGAATAGCGATTCGTGTCACGCATCCGCGGGATTTACATCCTGCACGCTCTTCTAGCCGAACAACGTTTCCCTGAACCTGTGCAGGTAAACACCTCCGTGGCTACGTGTCTCGCGGCACGTCGACTCGAACGTTCTCACAAGTTGCGTCACGACTTTCCTGTCCGCGTGTATCACACTTCCCGTTATCTCGGTCGAAAGTCCCGAGCGAAACGTAATTTCCATTCGAACGACGAAGCGAGTCATTGCAACGCGACGCATTTCTCGCGGTAATTAGACAGAAATCCGAAATCTAGTCATACCGTTCGCTACGCGTTCGAGGGGGGAACCGGGAACTTACTCACCGTCAATTAAACGGAAAGACTGAGTGTCATTCATTCGCGGTGAAACGAATCATCAGACTCTTCTTCAATAGCTATCGAATGCGTCATCGCGGTGTAGGATTCCCTCGAAAGTCTCATGTTCTATCGACCCACTTCGTCGTACGTTGCCGTAAACACCGTAATCGGTATTACTACAACGTTTCGTCGGATGTTTAATAGATCGATAGAATTTTTATGTAGAAATCTCGCTTCTTATCTTTCCGCGCTTGGACATTGAATTCTCCGCTGATACAATTATCCATCTGCGGTCTAACGCGAGGCTCGCGGTACACCTAATCAATCGATTATCTGCTCGTGACTCACGCTGCATTCCCTGCATTTTTCGAATAGCGAATCTACACGTGTTGCGCTACACGGTCTGTTCCCGTTACGCTTGTGCGTTTACCACGTCTCTCAGCAATTGCTTCGTGCCGTGTTACAATTAAAAAGGATTGTAAGAAAATTCGAAAACGCGTAGAAGAGTAGGGGTGACTGTGTCCAACGACACAGGCCTTTCAAGGGTGTGCGACTTGACAAAGACCCATAAAACGTAGAATGAAGGTCATACTGGCGATGGGGGAGGTCCTAGGACAACCGAAAGGTCTGGCCAAAGAGGCACTCTTGGTACAGCCGTCCTAGTATTGAGACGTTGTGAATAAATGCGATATTTGACGATTACCAAGTATTTTTGTTACGCCCACGTGTTTTATTTAAACCGTTCGCCACCCTCTTCATTTTACAGTTAGATTTTTGTTAAATCTTACAAGATAGACTCTTCTTAATACGACGGATAAAAAAGATCGTGGTGGTCTGAAGGACCAACTTTCACCGGAGGTGCATCGCCGTAACGCGCGATGGGGACTATGACGCGGCTGACGTCTAAGGTTGAGAGTACGAGACAGAGAGAAGAGCGGCAGGCCAGCCGAACCGGAAACCACTCACAGTCAGTTAACTCGGACGAGCGCGTCGACAATGTCGCACTTACGTTACCGTCCTATTTAAACGCGTCTACGCCTTGCACAACCTTTAAGTCGTTTCGCAGTCTTCTCGCTGCACGTGCTGTTCGTTTAATCGTGAATAAGCGTTCCGTTTTGGTTTTGGCACCCAGAGATCCCAAGGGACCGTCGATGGTTCGTTTAATTTTCTGTTAAGCTTCGACGCGGTTCCGTCGTTGAACTCCTACGGCAGGAAACCGTCGAGTGTCTCGGAGGAGGAACGACCTAACTCTGTACTCTAAACGATGGCCAGTGGCTTCCTTCTCTCAGTTCCGCTTCGAAGGAACGAGAATCAGGACGGAAACCTGTGCGATTCGGACTTGACGTAAAAATTGTGCCGACGCATCGTGTGAAACCCGTCGTCTTACGCTTCGGTAAGTTCTCGAAATGAACAGAGACAGTAAACAAAACCGGCCGTGGTTTAAAGGAGTTACGCAACGATTCATTGAAAATGCAAATATCCGACGGGCCCGTCGGCCGTTCCCATGAACGAGATCGCCTCTAACGACGTCAGTGGGTGTCACTCGTTGTCAGACCGGTTAATTACTATCGTTACCGGAACAACGAATCCGCGGGGCCTCGCGTAAGAAGCAATTATTAGCGATTTCAAAAATGATTGGAGGATGCGTGGGACGCGCGTCACGACGTTGTTTTCCGTCGATCGAACGACTAATACGTCAGCGATATCGAGTCACGATTAACATAATACCGCGCGGTCTCTCCTACTCGAAGCACCCTCGCGCAAAGAGTCGGACAACTCGTGATACAAAAATTGCAGACACGCCGTTGTACGATCTCTTCTCGAGGAACAAATTATCGCTGGCGAAGCATAGGTGAAATTCTCCTCGAGAGGAGGAACTCACCCCTCGCCCTCGCTCGGTTTCAGAGGCAGTCGAGCACCGAGCTCGACTGCGGATGCTAGGAAAGTGATGTAAAGGTCCGTCGCTTCTCTCCACAGCCTCCTTCTGTAAATAAAAAGTAAGGCGGACGCGTATCGAGAACCGTATCAAGGCCGACTCTTCGAGGTCTATCGACGAACCTAAATATATCGAGGAGCTTCTCGGTTCTGTTGCGGTCGAACATGTCCTCCACGTTTAGATTATCGATCTTTAAATGAACCTCGTACTTTGTCAGGTTCTCCTTCTCGAGGACGGTCATGTCCAGGACCTTGTATCTGGTTTCGTAGGTGTGTCTGTTCAGGCCCACGATCTCCAGCTGAAATAGGTCCTGCGGTTAAGCTCCGTTTACTCAGCGATCCCGAGGGGGACGGCGTCACCTGGAAGTATTTCTGGTCTTTCGGCGGGACACCGTAGAGGAAACCATGGTGATCCCTTTTGCTGTACGTGTAGTGGATCCACGAGGGGAGGTCGGGCGCGTTCAGCAGCGAGGGTTGATACGAGAATTGATCGGATCGCGCTGGAACCACCGGCGTAATCACGGGCAATTGGTTAGTGATTCAGGAATAGGCATCGCGTACCGGCATAAACATCATGATTTCATAGATTAATCGTTAGGAGATCGTGACGAGACGTCGTCGATCTTTCGTTTACTCGTTACGACGGAAACCACGTGTCGGCGGAGTCAGTGAAAAATGTTTGGCGCGTGTCGGCGGCGACTAAGTATGACGTCGCGCTAGAAAGCACCGATACGCACGTGACGAGCGTCAGCTGTGATGTCGACGCGACACATTCGGCGGGTTCACGTGAATCGATCGTTATTCGAGGCGCGCCGCGAGTGACGCGCGACGCCACGCTTGTAATTTCAGCCTGGCGGGTGGCGGTCGAAAACTGCCTCGATGCTCGGTTATTTTCGTATGCCCCCGCGTGTACGCGATGCGAGCCGCGTGATCGAGTGTCACCGTTCGTCCATCTACACAGTCGCGGATTCCTCCTTACCGTCGCTGATCCAGTCGAAAGTCTCTGGCCTGATCGGAATGACGAACACCTCGGTCATTAAGACGCTCTCGGCGCTGGCGAAGGCCGCTAACGTTAACGCCGCTACCACGTGCCGTAGCATGATCGTTTTATCTGAAAACCGACCAACACACCCGTCGATTATCACTCGTGAATCGTACGATGAACCCTACGCGCTGTGCGCCAATGTCTGGCGTGATCACGCGCAAACCCGGGCTGTCTACTGCCCGTCATCGATTCTGTTTTCTCTCACCGACCGAGGCAATTTACTCGCCGGACTTTCATTCATCATCCGGGAACACCGCGACGAAAATGTATGCGCAGTGCTCTGGGACGAGACGTGCGATTACTACGTCTCGCTGTGTATCGGCTTACCGGGAGGCGAGTCGGACGAACGCGCACCGGCGAGTAGGTTCACGCGAATGCAAGCACGACGATCCGCACGCACATCAGCTCTCTCTCTCTCCCCGCCCGACTTCGGTATCGAATGATAATAATTGTTGGTTCGCACCGTGTGATAATTGACCGAAGCTCGTCTCCTCTTTTATCTTTTCCTCGCCCACACGTTCGTATGCCAGTCCGTGGCGCGGTTGAACGCGTCGTCGCTGCGACTATCGCGGTTCGATTTACCGTTTGCCGTGCAATCGGGTCGCGATCCGAGTTCGCCAAAAAGGAGGAAACGGAAACGAAAAATAAAGGTGTAGGTGTAGAAGCGTAAACGGAGCGTAAGAGCGCGTGCGTTTCGCCCTTCTCATGCGCAGCTGGAACATCGTTTCCGACGACTATCCTCAGGAGCGTACGTTCTGTTTGTCGATCCTTTTAACGTTTCGACGTTTCTCAATAACATCCGGTGGTACGAGAACTAATATCTGACACGGTTCTCGTTCCACGGCGACCACCACGGGTTCTTTCCAGTCGCGCGGTGTTATCGAATTAGAGATTTCCGGTGTGGACACAGAGTGCCGCTCACGCGCGTACCCTTATCTCAACTGAACTTCCGTGTGCCGTTCATCGTTTTCAACTGGTTGAACTATTTTATTTTCTGTAATAATAAATGTAACGGCCAGGCGTCGCGACCAGACGAACCTGTCTATACGTTCTGTCTTTATCGATTCCGCGAAATCGTCGCAGTTACAGGAAGGCAAACTCGAAGCAAACGATCTAGTAGAAGTAGTAGATACAGAGGACTGACGGAGGTGTTCCCTCGACTCATAAATCCGTAGAACCGAAGAAAGCTGTTGCAAATCGTGAGAAGATATTCGAATAAACCGGTTGCTCCGCGCGCAGTCTGGATCGCGGGGACTCGCGAGATCAAGAACCGGAACTGGGGGGTCCGACCAGTTTTTTCGCGAGGTTCCAAGGGTAAACGCGGTTTCTCCGAAGCGCTGTAACACGATGCGGTGAACCGCGGCGGTTCAGGAAATACCCAAAGCGCGTGAAGAACAGGAATAGGATGGAAATCCTACGTAGTAGATCTTTCGTCGGGTTCCGTAGTTTTCTCGTCGATGAACGAAAAAGAACAATAATAGAGCGTAATTTGTCGAATGATCGAATCGCCGCCGATCGGTCCCGAACGACGGGTGTGGTGGTCGGTCATCGTCGACGATTTCGTATGCGAGCGACGGGCTCGAAAAGTGTTTTACACGGTCGGGGCCCGACGTGGCTCGGTTCACCGTCGGCGTTTGCGTTTTCTCTGTGCACGGCACTGCCTATTGACGTCTGCAGTAGGCGTGGTTTCGCTGCGGCCGATAGAGGGATATATTTACCGCACACACGACTTTTCTCTCTGGTGCGCGAACGGGCCTCGCGTTATTCGATTAATAATGTGTATTTGCAGTGCGAGGTTTGATGCGACCGGTGGACGGCGCGAAACCGTGGCCACTCCTCGGCGCAGGGGTTGATTCCTCCGGACACGCGGACGTTTCCTGCCCGGGGGTGACTTCGAACTCGAACCCGACGTTGCTGGTTGCTCGCGTCGACGGGAAACTCTCTCTAGCCGTCTGTCTCTCTCTCTTCACACAGTGCAGTGTGCTCGCCTCTCGTGCCGATCCTCCTCTGTGACAGCCTTCTCCGCGGCGACCTTCTACCTCTTCTACGTCGTCGTCGCCGCCAATTCCAGCGGGACCGTCGCCGGAGCTGTTTTTCTCTCGTTCGAGACTCGTGGGCTCTTCCGAATTTCGCACCGAAAGAGAATGGCGGGTAACGGCGTTCCGATTTTATTGGTCACCGCAAACGTCGGCAGCATCTTCGAGGAGGTGAGCTCACCACTTACGTTCACGGTATCTACTCTCCTTTCCTTTCTCCCAATTTCTAACCACCGGCCACGACCCTGAGCGAAACAATCGATCGGTCGTTCGCTCCCTCACGATTTACCATCGAACGCGACACCGCGACCTACTTCTCTTCTCTTCTCTCCTTTTTCTTCCACGATTCAAAACTCACCCGTGTGTGCCGCGTCTTTCGCACACGCCAACTCTCGCTGTTCATTCATCCCCGCGCGTTTTTCTTCCCGTGCTTACCTCTCGCCGCGGATCCTGCGCGCACGAACCGCTCGTCGCGAATCTTTTACTCGAAGCATCGTGTTGTCTTATGTAAATAAATTTACTTCTCAAGATTCGTCGTTTATTTTTTCTCTGCTCCCCTACCTATATTAAATAGACGTATTCTATGAAGAGTAAAGGCATACGTCGTACGACCAGTTTAATCGAACACGAAGAACGTCTGTTTCGATCGTTAATTCAAAGTATTCGGAACCAGCGGAGATTATCGAGTGTACTAGAGTTTCTATAATTATTCTATATCTCTCGTATCGGTCGCGCGAATTACAGATAGGGCCGAATCGAATCGATCGCCACCAGATGCCTTGTCACTGGCGCTCCGCGTGTTTCGGGATTCGCGTTCGATCCCTCGAAGCGTCTTCGATAAAAATCGACGAGTGATTTCTACGTCGATTCCGTTCGGTTTCTAAAAAAAATGTGTCCTATTTGCAGCCTAACGTGATGCTGAAAATTTGGGCGGAGGAATTTTTATCTGTGAGTATTACAGATAACGCGAGCTCTCTCTCTCTCTCTCTCTCGTTGCGTTTTATTTACACTGGCGGGTACGTCTTTTTCTTTCCAGATTATACTGAGGCTGGATCCGAAATTTATTGCGCTGCACTGCCAAGAAGTAGGTGGAAAGAATTACGAGCACAGCACCAGACAGGTGGAGGACTTCGTTAGGTAATTCAGTAAAATAATACTTTGCAGAGTCAGTAACGATTAAGCTGTATGTAGGTTCCCCGGAGAATCTTGTTAGCAAGCCTTCTTTAAAAGGCTTCCGTTCACTGAGCCGTTTAACCGAATTAATGGAATATAATAGCTACAAACAATGTCCATTTCGATATTACCGTTCGCCCAATGAAATATTTATAAAGCGGCGTACGTACGAGAGTAGGTGCGCGCGCGCGATTCTTTTTAAAACTGTACCAAGACAAATAGGTTTCCCTGATCACAACATATTGAATACGATGATTTAACGCATAGGTGGCTGAAAGGGATAAAAATAGACGATCACGCGTGGCTCTACAGTTGAGTGAGCCACTTCAAAAGACGAGTTTATCGTGTGATATTCATAGGGAGCGGTGTAATAAAAAATAAACGTATTTGAAAATAATGTAGCAGATCTTCGAGCTAGTCCGGGGGATTCCTACGCTTTCCCACGAAGGATTTTATTTAACACGGCCTGTTCGTTTGCCGCAGGTTACTAATGTCATCGGAAGAATTGAGGCTGTTCGACAGAATCAGAGTATTCTTAGACGAGGACTATTCTTCTGCTGAACATTTCACGGTACGCATTCTACGCACAGAATTCAACTAATGTACCATTTCTGATCAAAGAAGCGCTCTGACATTACGCTGTTTCGTTTCAGGCACTTGGTAATTTCTACTTTGTGCACGAATCGTTGAAAGATGTCTTATTATGGGACTTCCAAGGTATCTATTCTCTGTGACGGATCTGTGGATCGAGATGTGTCTATCTAATTGTTCCGATTGCAGAATGTACTTTTATACCGGTGAATGGAAAGGAGGTTCATTCTGGTAACATTGAGGCAGTGACGACCAAAGAGAAAGCCAAGTTCCCTCAGGAATTTTTTCCAGAATGCAAGTGGTCCAGGAAAGGATTTCTGAGGACACGATGGAGTATTAGCGGAACAGTTTTTGATCTCATAAACATACACTTATTTCATGATGCCAGTAATTTTATCGCCATGGAAACAGTAAGTACAAAATACCACTGCACGTGCAACGATCGTTTATAAACATTTTATCAGGTGCGACTGATTCATTTGCTCTTCACAGTTTCCATCCGTATACAGTAAAACGCGTAGAAGAGCGTTGGAGCATACGTTAGATAGGTTTCACAATGACAAATATTCGAATGTACCATACTTTTTATTCGGAGACTTTAACTTTAGAATGGACACCGCCAGTGTGATTAAAGTAAGTGCGAGATTAGGCAGTTCCGAGACAAAGAACTTGGCAATCTTGTTGTTCCACAGAAACTTACGGAAGATACTCAGGAGAGAAGGTTATCGAACAAGGGAGCCATTTCGAAGTTGCAGTTTCACAATAAAGACGATGATCTCATATTAACGTTAGGGAAGAAGGAATTCTCTCACTGCGAGCATCAGAACGTTTTCATAAAGAACGGTGGAGAATGGGTGAGTGGGCTGGTCGCGCGTAACTCACATTGTACAAATTCACTTATAACGCTGCATTGACGATTAGGAAGACCATAATGAAATTACCAATATTTATGTAGCTACGTGAATATGACAGAGAGCTGGAAGACTTTGACGGACGATTGTTTGAATTCCCAATTAAATTTGTACCGAGTTACCCCTTCGAGGAGGACGTCAACGAAGGCTCGCATTACATGAAAACAAGAGTACCGGCTTGGTGCGATCGCGTACTGCTGAGCCCTACCGCTAAATTGCTCGTCCAAGATGTACGAAATCAACTATTTTTATCATTCGTCCAACGTCCTTCTTTCATCAACCGTCTAATCATTGTCGGTCGCTTTTGCAGATATCGTCGCCGGGCGCAGTGGAGTACGGGATAATCGGTCCGACGACGTGCATGGGCGACCACAAGGTGAGACAACGTTCTTTTCTAACGTGAACGAGACGGTACTGGTTCGTTTTACTTATTATGCTGGGTGAATATATTTACACTTCCTAGTTCTTATTCTGATGATACATTCTTTTAATTATTATGGTGCAGCCTGTTTTTCTGGAGTTTCGAATGAATCTCTAAGCACTAAGGTACCTATCTATGAACTGTCTGCCTGTTCTTATCTTGGTTTTTCCATATGTTCCTCTACTACTTCTAGTATTTCGATCTCCTATTTATGACTACATAGAAGCTTGTCGATGTAGCTGGTTCAGTGTAGTAATCACGTCTGAACTCTTCACCTTCTCGATGATTTTACGATCTCACGATTCTAGTTAGCTATCTACTTTCATTACCATCCGAAATGTATATTATTTTCTCATCGCAGGTATGCGCGCTTATGTCGCTTCGTTCATGTATTTCCCACACGATTCGAACTCAACCGAAACGATAAACCGAGATTCCGATCAAACCGATATAAGTACAGTTTAACGCCAGTCTCTCTGTAATCATAGATGGAACCCTACGAACCACCGTTCAGTACCATGTCCATGAAGATGTATCACCGCCCCACCGAACACTATTTAATGTTTAGCTAGACTTTTTATAGAGTCTCCTACCGTTACATATGAAGAATGTCCTTACATTTCTTCATAGAGATGCACGATAATACATAAGGGTCGTCCATTTTTTCCCGTTTCCAGCCAGTCTACTTGAGGGCAAATCTCATCTTGGACGAAGGTATGATTAACTGCTGCAGCTTGCCGAGTGCGCCTGAGTTTTGCTTTCGAGTGCCGAGCGATTACGTGGAGTTGCTGTCCATGTTGCCTGATTACAGTAGTTGTGTTAGCGGCCGGGTCAATTACGCGGCTAATCTGTTGCACGCAGCACCCGTTAAGCATGATCCCTACACTCCGGATAGCATGGACAGCCCGAGTCCAAACGCCGTAATGACGGCGTCGGGCTACGTCCCAGACGTAGACGCGAATGACGCGTCCGTCCACTCGGCGCAAGTCTCGAACCCCAGAAGGCTCGACAGGGCCGTGTCGCCTGCGCTATTGAAATCCAAACTGGAACTGATCGTCAGTCGTAGCGAGAAGCAAGAGGACGATCAGGAAACGAACGATATGAAACGAAGCCCCAGCGACTGCTACCTGCAGTCTTGGCCGAAGGTCGATGAACAGCAGTGGAGCGTGAGGACCAACAGATGCAACAGCGACGTGTCCTGGCAGAGATCACATCTGCTGACCGAGGCTTGGGTTCAGGGCAAGGGGCAACAGGGGTATCACTCGTTCGGCGACTTCAATCGATCCTGCTCAGACTCGACGCCGCCGAACGGGGTCGAGGGCATCTCCTCGGATTTGATCATACCGAGGATATCGATTATAAACGCGAGCAACTTCGAGTCGAACGAGAGCTCCGTGTACTTGCACGACGACAAGCATGTGAACTGTCCGGAGAAACTGCTGAGCACCTACTCAGACGAGAGGACCAAGAGTCTGAGCGGTGAGGCGATCAGCTCGGAGAGATCGGACGACGAGAGCAACAGACTGAACGAGACGAGGACGAGCGAGAATACGTACTCGGAGAGTATCGAGCTTAAGAAACAGGACGACAGTACAAATTTGTCCCGCGTAGAAGCTACGGAGGAACAAATGCTCCGAGACAGGGAGAAACGCTTGAGTCAGATTCTAGACACTTTACAGACTAACGACGAGGGCAAGGAGCTACGTACGGTTAGCGTTAGGCTTAGTATTAAAAGTAGTCGTGTAAACTTGGACGAAGAGAGACAGACTCCTCGAGTATTAGAACGAACAGAGGTTCGGGGGAAGTATGAATTGTTGGATTTGGAGCAGGATGAATTCAGAAAGACGAGTCCGAGTGATGATAAAAACGAGATGGAACGAAGCACGAGGAGCAACTCCGTTCACAGTCAGGACACCAACGACGATGTTAAGAAGTCGAAGGCGGAAAGACTCGCGGCGAGTTGTAAGAGTAACATCGTCGAGAAGAAGAGAAAATGCCAAAAATGTTGTTGCGTCGTGATGTGAGAGAGAGAGGATACACGTTCCTTATTCATTCTCTGTGCCCTACGTATAGTCACTTCTCGATCCTCTTGCGATCGAACGCGTACGAACTGAGCTGGGAGAGAGCGTTTATTCCTTTAGTCACTTGAAATATCCCGTTTAAGCTCTATCTATGCGTGTAGCACTAAATCTTCTTGTCATACATGCACGTCGCAAGACCTACATACATATTTATTTTCGATGTGTCTTCTGCATGTGCATGATGCACTCTCTAACGTCGTCGTGTATCGTTCTTCCTTCGAGTATATGCATACACGTATACCCGACCGCAGATACTTTCATATTTTAGATGTGCAGTTAAATAAGCAGTATATTATTGTTACGTAGCGGTATGTTACATTTCTATTGAGTTTAACGAACCGGAATACGACTACGTCGGTGTATAGTATCGAACAATGTGTTAACGATGTATTTAAGCAGTGTTACTAGTACAATATGCATACGTAATGGTTTCGTAAAAGTCCACGGCGACCTATCCTATTTTATTAGTCGAACAGTGATAAGTTTTATCAGTTGAGCATGTGTCGAGCGCCGTTTCGCCCGAACTTTACCTCGTAGTTCTCCCAAACGATACATTCAAGTTTTACCGTCGACCGTACCTATATTCCGTGTTAACTATACGCGAATTCCATCGATTAGAAAGAAACGTGTGCTTTTCGTACGCATCGTATCCTTGCCAAATCAACTGTGTCCTATCATAGAATATTCTAAGCATGCGTGTGACACACGCGACACGCGCGTTGTCCGTTACTTGGACCCGACTGCCAAAGTTAGTTTCGTTTTAGTGATGTAAGAGAGAGAGAGAGAGAGAGAGAGAGAGAGAGAGAGAGAGAGAAAGAGAAAGAGAAAGAGAGAAGATGTTAACTTAAATGTTTAGTCAACGGTTAATGCTACGTTACGCTTTGTCTTCTTCATTTTTATTAACGCGTTGATTCGAGTCAACACGAGTAGAACAATTTGCACATGTATAGAAACGATGTCTACCTTCTCATTCGAGTCTTGCCAGACAAGATTTGTGCAATAGGAACAAGTTTAAAACGTAATTTCGATTGTTTTCGACGAACGAATTTGACTCATAGGTACTTATTATTTACTTTGACAAACAATGAACGTCGCAGATTTCAGCAAACGATCTATCGTGCATTTGTCTCCGATCCTATCGTGCTTAACACAAGACGTTTTATCAGCAGTTACTGCTCCACCTTATTTGTAAATATAAATTTATTTTGAATACAATCGAAAATCGCTTTTCTTTTATTTGTTTTCCTTTGATTTGCGCAACTACGTGTTGATTGTTACTTGCACGTTGCATTGCAGTGAATTTTTCACATATTTTTTCATTCACGTGGCAGAGCAGATACGCGAAATTGACACCGAGGTGACCGAGCTCGCTGAATAAATGAAATTAACGATAAGTAGTTTCGTCTCGCGTCTACTCGTCGTTCAGTTCAATGCTCGGTACAAGTTTCGTTTCGATAGACTCTCCTCTCGCGAAGAAGATTAAGAGGACACACTCACATCGCTCATGCGTACACTCACCTTCGTCTGCTCTGCTATGGTCTGGGTAACGGTTCGTCAATGATTGATTCCTGACTGCAGACTTGGCGAACGAGGGGTCCGAGTCGGGTACGATGTCCACTTTAAGCAGTCGCGAGATATTCAACAACAATAACAGCAACCACAGCAACAACAATAACAACGGTACGACGACCATCACGAGATACGTTCACGTCAAACACGCGGACTCGTCGGTTAAGATCTTCCGCGAGACGACCGTCTGATGTCGAACGTTAGCGAACGGAGCTACTCGGAGACATCATCGCTTCGCAAGTGTCACGACTTGAGGAAACACGTGTACCGAGTTATCGTTACAAGAGTTCACTTATTATCGGTGCAATTTTCTGAGTAGTATCACTCGTGGAGCGAGAACGCGACTCGTGTGTCAGCGTGTTCACCTACGCGCGGATCTCTTCGCGCGCTTTTACACGTCTCGTACGTGATTCGGTGTACGGAACGTGGAGCGGCGCGTGCGTAAGTATCGCAATTACGAAGTAATTCGAGCTGACGTACTACAAGTAAGTACACATTTTCTTACACAACGCGACGACTGCCGCGTACCCTCGACTACTTTCACGCACACGTATTTCAAGAGTTTTGAGTACATTTATATATAAACGCGGTTTCAACGAGACGATTTAAAATACGCCCCATTGAAGCATGTTTACCGTCACTTTTCGTGTTAGCCAGGGAGAGTAAGGAGAGGTTTCGGAGAGTTATTGTTTGTACAATCGCGTGTAGCAAGGATCGTTGTATTTTAATCGATAAGTGTCTCGGTGTTCCTACATTACGTTCTTCCGACAAAGACCGAAGCCCTTACGTACGAATACACGGTCAGAGAAGCGATAGGGAAAAGTTTTACCTCACCTCTTTGTCTGTCTTTAAAAACGCGAAGGGAAGAAAATTGCGCTACGATTGCTGCCGAAACAATCGACTCGATCTTACGTTTCGCTCTGATTCATTGTGCTTGTTCTGTATTATGAAGCAAGAATACGAAAACGAATTGTAATTTCGTGCCGGTTTCTATTGTCCTACGGTATCGAATCGATTCGTTAACGAGTAATTCCTTCCTTATCCTGTCGCATCGTGACTGTGTCTCTGTCGTGTTTTATTTTTTAATTGCCACAATGTTGGATAGACGTAAGTGCATCGTTCTCGACGCTCGCACGAAAAACGTTAACGCCGGTAGAAAGTCTATGAAGCAGGTTAATTGAAGCACGCGATCCACGCTCGATGAAACGATATATCTTAATCCGATCCAATTGGACTAAAGCGAGTACATTCCATTAGCGTAACCGTTAGCGAGTGAACTCGAGGCTTGTGAGAAAAAGAAAAGATACTGTTGGCAGGTATTCGATGCAGTTAAACAATATTCTAGGGAGTAAAAGAAACAAGTCTAGACATATAGTAGATCGTACGTATTCGCACGCAACATATCTGTATTCCTCTGTCGACGTGCATTATGATAAACGTACACATGGTTACGAGTCTCCTGCGGATGCTTATTACCGCTACTTAAAAGTCCTTCCACTGCCCCTGATTACGTCGTCGACAAATTCGTTAGTGTTCTATGTAATCAGTTCGCTTAAGTTTTTCATTGTAAGAGACCCGAACACGCGTTAATCAAACGATTTAAATGTAATCTCGCGAACGAAGCCAAAGGATCGCTTCCCCGCGCTTTCGATTATAGCCTTCGGTGTAACGGGTCGCGTTACTGCATTTTAGAAAATCGATTGTATCTACGGGAATCGGTGAATTAAGTCGGGTCGGCTACGACTGTTCTTGGTCGGTTTCGAATCCGTTCCATCTTATATGTCCGACTCACTAAGGTTACGAGATAAGCTTACTTAACGAAAAGTCGTATTGCTCGTTCTTTGACGTGACTACACCTGATCGTTTCGAGTCATTTTTCCTTTTCGTCGTTGAAGTCAAAGTATCAGTTTATGAAGTGTATGTCAATGATAATCGTGAACCATTCCTTGAGAGTTCATTGTCAAGTTTAAGATAAATCGTACGGTATTCGAAGAGTAGAAATTTCGTGTACTTCTGCTTGAAGCAAATTTTAACAATGTCTCTAGTTATTTCGTAAGCAAAACCATTTCGTATCCGACTCGAAGAGTGTTGTACTCCGGTGCGTGCAATGCCTAAGGAAACGAGTATGAAACGTCGAAACGTACGATTTATCGGGAACGCAATAATTGAACTCGATGTGTGTATCGATATATGTATGTATATTTACGTAAGATTAAGAGTTTAACGCTTCTACCAGACTGGTTTATAGGATCTTCCTTGTGAGCAAGTTTTTCGATTAAATTTTAAGAGTTTCATTGTCTTTTTATAATGTTATAAAAGTCGATGATTCCTGTTTTTCAAAATGCTTTATACTATAGTTTGCGTGGGGATTTAAACGAGGAGAATTTCGATGAACAAAAGTAGCGAAAATAGAGGATGAAGAAAAAGCGTAGAGGGACCGATGAAGTATTTTTAATTAGAGTGCTCCATCGAAATCCTCGCTTGCTCCGATGTTTTATGGGATGTTTTAAAGAGAAACATTATTTCTTCCGTCTGTCGGCGGCAAGCGAACGTCGTACTTTTATAAATATGAATGTACTTATATTTTGTACTGGCAGTACCTTGCAAAGATATGTATAATATGTTAAACAATGAGATTCTATGTACACGTATACATGTGTGTTATAAATAAACGTTATACGATAGGAGTCGCGTTAACTGAAAGAGGAAAAGTGATCAAGTTTTATTCACAAGCTTAAACGGTGATTAAATTCATCTCTGACTCAATCTGTTATATACTAACTATAATACGCTGTTTGTTATATTGTCGAACTTGTTTCACGTATTATAGGCAAAGAGAAATAATGATAGATTGTATACACCATTTCAAAGTTTCAATAAATGAAGAACGTATCATTGTCTATTAGTAATGGTTAGAAGAACTGCTATCTTCGAATCACTCGTGATTCGATCTAGAGATGACCGTGATTTTTCACGGTGACCACAAAATCACGATTACTAAAGAGTGGCAACGCCTGTCTTAACGCGCGGCCCGAAAAAAGGGCCCAAGAGGGCTCGAACCGGCAAGGTAGAT
>NW_017136740.1:0-394 GCF_001652005.2 Ceratina calcarata | reverse complement strand
CGCTATTAATATTTCATATTTCATTCATTGCGAGCGAGAGGCGATTCTATGTCTCGCGTTTTCAATTTCCAATCCCAGACGATTATTGTTATTTGTTCTCGAGTTCATATGCCTTTGCGAGACTTTCATTTTCTCGCAGCTCTCGGATTTATCCGACCGGCCATTATTACGCATAATCTTCCCCAATCCCGACGTATATCTGTTCGTATAATCCCCTCCCCGGCCGGGGTTACCTGTCGCGTCTAGCAGTCTCTCTGTCATACTGACGCGTCTAACCGGTTGTGGAAAAGGATAGTGGAAGAGACACGTGCTCCATCCTTTGTCGGTCGGGTCTCTCATTCTTTCTCATGCGTTCGGCCTGTTCATTCGTGTCGTTCTACTATCTTTAAGTAAT
>NW_017136739.1:0-394 GCF_001652005.2 Ceratina calcarata | reverse complement strand
TTCATGTATTATACTTATTAACGAATTTATATCAATCTAAGACTAAATTAATTTCATGAAATCTACACATATCTAGCATTCGGTAGCACAAGGAAGAAATGGATGACTCTACATGAAAAAAATAGAGTCTAAGAAAACAGAAATAAATAGGTAAATCGTATTGATAAGGAATCAACATTACGCACGATTTGAATAGTATTCATAAAAAATCATCCGTATCGAAATTGGTTCAAACGAGTACACGAGTATGTGAATCGGAAAATATTCAAAGCCGCGTATCTTAAAACAAGAATGAAAGTAATGAAGGAAATAAAAAGAATTTATTCTTCATTTCAATTTTATTTTTTCACGTAGAATCCTTCCTCGCTTGTATCATGCTGGGATACTCCGTATG
>NW_017136738.1:0-394 GCF_001652005.2 Ceratina calcarata | reverse complement strand
AGTAAAACGAAGTTCAAAGAAAAAATTTTCCTTAGAGTGAAAAAAGCTGAGCTTCGTTGTTTTTATTCTCACCGATTTAATTACATTTGTGTTTTGGTCGTCTTTTAATCTCTTCATGTTGCAAATTCACTGTTTCGTAAGGGAAAGTGGCTAGACTAATTTGGCTTCTGATTTTTCCTACGCGAACGCGATTGGAAATTGTTTATTCGGGGGTTAATTTAATTCGATTCATATGGGCTCGATGAAAGAGCGTAAATTGTGATCTCTCGCAGATTTGGAGGGAAAATTGATTTTCCACCTCTGCGAGTGAAGCACGGATTCGAATCCCCGCCGACCTCTTTTTTTTTCCCTCGCGTGGAATCAATTAAAAATCATTTAGCCGAATGGTATAGTT
>NW_017136737.1:0-394 GCF_001652005.2 Ceratina calcarata | reverse complement strand
TTTTTCTAAGGTACATAAACTTTTGGGATTGGCTGTATAGCCAATACATCCTTAACGAAGCACGGTGAATTTACAAAAAAACATTTGATCGTTGATAAACGTAATTTTGCTCTTTTTTTTATTTTCAATCATATGACGACCAACTAAAAGACTACAATGAATTCACTATTTTATATTAATGTTTGCTCATCTCATGAATATGAAAAACTAGTAAATTATTCATACACGTTGTACAAATAAATCATGTCAAGTATATATAAAAGCTTTAATAATCATTTTTTGTATTAATATTTAAAGATCCAGCGCATAATTTGACTGAATCAAGCAAATGAAAAGACTTGATACAGAATATTTTTTTACGAATCAGTCTAATTGTGCGCTAGATATTCTCTAA
>NW_017136736.1:0-394 GCF_001652005.2 Ceratina calcarata | reverse complement strand
TATATATGTATGTACAGTATACATACATTCCGTCGATGTTTATTCGTTTATCAGTTTCTAGCATCTATTACTCGACGTTAAGGTGTAAAACAAAATTAATAGAATGCACGTTCACCAATTTCGTTAATATTTTAACTGCCTTATTGCCTGAATTTTACCTTCCTAAAATACTCAGCAAATTAACTATCCTCAGAAAATGATTTCCGATACTCCGATATGAGTGCTGGAACGGAGACTTGTCACGTTAATGCAGAATTATTTGTTGAAAGGAAACGATTAGTTATACCATACGTGTTGAGTATTCTACTCAATGTTACTACATTACAGCCAGTTATATTTAATCTCCAGAATATTTCATTGCTTGCTTGCTAAACGATAGGTATAACTATTTAGT
>NW_017136735.1:0-394 GCF_001652005.2 Ceratina calcarata | reverse complement strand
GTTGAAAATTTCATTAAAGTCCGCGTTTTGACGATTTCGGACCACTGTGCGTCGCTTGAATTATTTAACGAAGGACAAATTAAAATCGCGTGCCGTTTGCTACACCACGCGCAACTCAGCCTTACGCGACAGTCTTTCGAACGATGTCCTCGTTTTAAGCATTTAAAACAACAACCGTTGTCTCTAATCATACTTTTCCGAGTATCTATCGGCATCTTTTTCGCTTTTTCGCACGCCGCGTTATCGTGATCTTCACTGCAAAATATACACTTCATATTTTTTACCTCACCAGAATAAAGAGCGCTGGCCGACGGCAAATTTTCCGATGTGGTAGCTTTCCCCTTGACGTCCTTCACCTTTGTCTGACGGTCGCTGCTTGTCTGCATCGGGAAAC
>NW_017136734.1:0-394 GCF_001652005.2 Ceratina calcarata | reverse complement strand
CCTTTACAATTCCACTGATGTATTTCTCTTCAATTTACAATATCGAACAAATTATTTAATATGGTTAAACATTCGTTATTTCTTTATTGAAACTAATATTGAATCGATTCTTTTTTTACTTTCTTCTCTTTATTTCATTTTTAGAAACATTAAAGTATCATGTTCAATCAGAACTATAGTCAACCGTAGAAGTGTTCGTCTACTTTTTAAAATATAATACATTTTTTCAAATACGTCGATTTCATTTAACTTCTTTAAAACACCTACAAGAAAATTACTTTGTGGTTAGCACCGATCATCGACATGAGACGGATGCATGAGAATTTCTCACCGTCCTATGGACGTTGATAGAGACAGAGCTATTTGGATAATGAAAGCATGTACGGTGCTGCAT
>NW_017136733.1:0-394 GCF_001652005.2 Ceratina calcarata | reverse complement strand
GTACAGTAAATACATTGTATATCCAATAAGAATTGAATTAATAATTGGAAAGAAAAACTCCAATGCAAAATCGTAACCTAATTATTCAAAAAGAATCTTATTTGGCTCAATAAAAAAATCTAAAGTTATGTATTTCATTTAAATACTCATTATTACACTGGGAATTTTATACATTTGTAAATGAAAATAAAAATGTTGTATAAGAATACACGAAATATCGACCTTGTTTTATTCATAATTGGAATTATGGAAAAATATACAATTGAATTGCATTTTATAGGTTAGGTGCTAATTCTGATGTACACATACGAGCTTTGGGATGTTTATTGTAATTGTTCTGATATTTACAACTAAATATATCTTCAAATACATCATTTGATGGTGTCAATATTAT
>NW_017136732.1:0-394 GCF_001652005.2 Ceratina calcarata | reverse complement strand
GCCGCTCGCAGGTAGGCCACAGCTGATATTCTGTCCAGGGACGGAACCCCGCAATCCACCGCACGATCATTGTCTGTTTAAAAATGGAATAAGGTAATTTATAAATCGCCTCTCCGATTTAATTTTAATCGACCGAAATAATACTATTCTCGGGACTGTATTGAGGTTCCGAGAAAGTCACCGCGATCATAGAAGAACATAGTTACACGTGCCGAGTTTCTTGCCGGCTCGGTCGTTTTAACGGTCGCGATGTTTAGATTCCGCGACCGGAAAAATTTCGAGTTGGGCAGAGCGCGACGGAGTACGACGACACGCGCGTGATGTGTCACCTGAGAGCGCGCGAGATAGAGATACCTCGCGATTCCCACCTCGCGACGACCGAGGTGAAGGACGA
>NW_017136731.1:0-394 GCF_001652005.2 Ceratina calcarata | reverse complement strand
GCACATTACTATGTGGTAATCGTGCGCGTAGTAAAGACAGTAATGTTCGCAAGAGCCTAATACAGTCTTTCTCAGA
Source organism: Ceratina calcarata (assembly GCF_001652005.2). Lineage (NCBI taxonomy): Eukaryota > Metazoa > Arthropoda > Insecta > Hymenoptera > Apidae > Ceratina > Ceratina calcarata. The sequence goes on along the minus strand of NW_017136731.1, from coordinate 318 downwards.
AGATGTCATCTACGCAATAACAAATGGCGTATTAAAACTGCGAAACATATTACGTTAGGTATTGCAATCAAAAGCCTGACAAGCAGCAGAAAACTTGTAGATATTCTTAACCGATTCGGCCATAGCTGTAGCTACACAGTTGTTGAAGAACTTGAAACTGAAGCGACTTTTTCTTCTAGTGAAGAAACGCAAGTATGTCCAGATGATATTAAGAGAAAACCAAATCTCAACACAGGACTAGTGTTTGATAATTTCGATAGATATGTTGAGACCCTTACCGGCAAAAATACTTTACACGATACTGTCGGCATTGTATTT
>NW_017136730.1:6715-7437 GCF_001652005.2 Ceratina calcarata | reverse complement strand
TTTCGTGATTATCTCGAATAAAATTTATAACTAAAAATGTTTAGGTGATAACTACCTTAATTAATTCAATCAGAGATCATAATAGTCCAACCCACGAGAGAAACGATTCCACAAATATTTATCCCAAACGCCAGAGTCTCATAAATCTGTTATCGACTACCATCGACCAGAAAGCAGATTACGTTGAGATACAACGAGAAATGAGATGATCGTACGATGTCCGCGATAAGTCAGCGTCCGGACAGGGGGTGGAACGGTTGCCAAGTGGCGTTCAGCCGCAACCCTTTCTTCACGCATAGCCGCGAGTCTACGTGAACGTGTCGCGACGTATAATTAGCGCGATTCATATCCCGTTTATTGGCCGAGCAGAATGTAAGAATACTCGGCGACATCCTCGCCGTTTGGCTATACGCCAGGCGATGTACGCGCCTGTAAGTACATGGCTTGTGGACAACGTGACGGTGAAAGATGCATCGCGATTTTAGTACCATTTCGCCAGGAACCGACCAGCTGACGCTTCTTAATATCGTTCTCTCGATTGTACAACTTTTCTTGGGATCACAGAATGTTTCTTATTGTTTCGTGATAGATTTTGCAAGGGAAAGTTTCTTACGAGCTTCGATTATTCTTGTAATGAACGTTTAGGTAAATTATAATCAAATGGCACTTCTGTCCTATAATAATAATAATAATAATAATAATAACAACAATAATAATAATAA
>NW_017136730.1:2400-4667 GCF_001652005.2 Ceratina calcarata | reverse complement strand
TGACTTCCTTGTGCAATCTAGTGTTAATATAAATAAATATTGCCACTATAGCAAATCGATTTACTATACAAAAATCGAGTACAATCACAGTCATTAATTTTGGTCATAAATAAATACATCTTAGCAGTGGTTGAAACAAATTTTCGACTGACCTGCTTCGGCGTAGACTCTTTTGCCGAATTTGCTGGTCACCTGATGTAAGTAAACAGCAACTGACCCATGAATCCCATGAGACAACACCTGCACGAGCACCCCGACGAACACCACGACCCACCCCCATCCCCCTTCCGGATAATAGTGTTGCTTAAGCGTGTGCAACTGTTTCCAGTCTGGCACCAACTGCTTGGAACTATGCGCGTGTCCCGCGCCAGGCAACTGGTCGTTTCCACTGCACGCGACGCCGCTGTCGTGCACCGACAAACGCGGTAAAGACCTGCTGCGATAAAGCAACGAAGCGACCGGCGTCTCCCGTTCCTCCGCGTTCCCTTCATAGTTCTTCGACGCGAACTCGTCCAAACGACTCGCATAAGATTTACTAGCGTCGCACGCGTGCGGTTCGCCGCAATTCTCACACTTGACCCGCAGCCGTCCGACTCGACGGACGGGCGTCGTATCGCTCGGCGATCGGAGAACGCTGGGACTCTCGTGATCGGTCGACGAACGGACGTTCCTCTCCGGAAGTTCCTCGCGTCTGTTTACGACCGACCCGGTCGTATTGTCCCTCGGAGAATCGACGAGTTTACGAGGTACTCGAAACCCTCCCGTCTGATCCTCCGTCGTATCGATGATAAGCTGATTCCGTCCTCGATGCGATTCCCGTTGACGCTCGTTCTCAATGTCCCTACCGGAACTCACTAATTTATAAATCACCCTCGTTGGAATCGACGCCTCGCGTTTTTTACTCGGATTTATATCGTTCTGTCGTTTCGAATCATTAATCGCATCGAAACTTCTTCTTGGATCATCGCCTCGATTAATTAACAGCAGCTTGCAAGCACGATCGAGGGACGTGGAATACACGTGATTATCAGACGTCCCGTAGGAGCCTTTGACAACGACACGTCTTCCCATTTTGTCGTTACCCGGTTCGTCGAGAATAGTCGAGTTCGGTGACCTCGTGGATGTTCGATCGGCGTCGATCTGAAGATCGATAGAAGCGGCCATCGTTCTCAGATATCTTCCCGTCCGCGTCTTCGTCTTCTGCGCCGTCTTCTTCTTCGTCGATTCTCCGACTCTTCGGTCGCTTCCATTTCCTTCTCACCGAGTCACCCCCTGCTGCTTTGCTTAAAGCAAAAATAAGACTCGACGTATGAATTATGTTCTATAAATCACTCGATGATAAATATCGTCCTCCATTGACACGGGGACCGATAAAATATAAACTTCGAGCTCGACATTTTATGGACACTGGCTTATCGCATTTTACGAGACATCCCCCCCACCCCCCTTGTCTCTTCTGCTGTCGATGTCAGATTTTAAATTGCCGATCCGAACGTCATTTTTTATAATCGATATAGGATCGATAACTTTTTCTGCATGTTTCACTTGGTATCTTGGAATTGTATCTTGGAATTGTGACGTCGACGTTGGGCCCGATTGGTCGCTCGGTACGCAGAGGGAAGCGACTGAGCGCGGTACGCTCAGCACGCGAACTGGCCGGAGGACCGCGCGACGGGCAAGAATCGTGCGGCTTGGCTGTCTGTTGCGGCAACCGCTCGACAGCTGCGCTTCTCGTGCCGAACTCCGAGGAATCCCTCTCTCTTTTTCTAAACCCCCCCTCTTCAGCTTTTTGCGTGCGCGAAATGCTGTGGCTCGCCAAAATCAAGGTGCACGTCATTAACGCGACCTCAAACGTGTAATTATCGTCGAAATTGTGTGCCAGATACGTAATTGGAGTAACTAAGATTTACCAAAAATCTAACTGTAAAATGAAGAGGGTGGCGAACGGTTTAAATAAAACTCGTGGACGTAACAAAAATACTTGGTAATCGTCAAATATCGCATTTATTCACAACGTCTCAATACTAGGACGGCTGTACCAAGAGTGCCTCTTTGGCCAAACCTTTCGGTTGTCCTAGGACCTCCCCCATCGCCAGTATGACCTTCGTTCTACGTTTTATGGGTCTTTGTCAAGCTGCGTACCCTTAAAAGACTTGCGTCGTTGGACGCAGTCACCCCCACTCTGCTATGCGTTTTCGAATTTTCTTACATTCGGCCATACTGACTCAGGTCTGTCCTCAGACTTAACATTTTACATTATTATTTTT
>NW_017136730.1:0-553 GCF_001652005.2 Ceratina calcarata | reverse complement strand
AAATGGGAATTTGCTAGCTATAAATTTTTTAATCGGACGAAATTCTTGATGTTTCCTCTTTATTTCTATAATTTCGGTAAAATCGAATTTAAAATGAAACGAGCTTCAGACTAGAAACGCTGAGAAGCGTCTCGAGCTTAATCTGCCTGACTGCTTTTCATTCGACACGGTAACGTCGCGCTCATCCTTCCAGTATCATAGAATTATGCTCGGACGTTTCGGGGATCGCGAGTAATTTCGTCAGGCTGAGAATAAGAAAGGCGAGATCGCCGCGATGATCCTAACTTTTTCATTTGCGCCGGAAAGCCCTTTCGCTTCGCGACGCTGCCGCCGCGTTTCGCACCCTACGCCCTCCTCTTCGCACCCCTAAATCCCTGCCCATTGTACTCGTCCGTCTTTCCACGCTTTATCTCCCACTGCGTGCAAACGCGTATATGGATTCGCGAATCTTCAGAATATTTTCACAAGCATTAACCGACCCGCGGTTAGAATGCGACTTAGATCATAAACTCCGCGTGAATTCCATGTTATATTTATATGATTCTGTAATTCA
>NW_017136729.1:0-394 GCF_001652005.2 Ceratina calcarata | reverse complement strand
TTTTATCAGTGAATAATTTTAAATGATATTTCTTACTCATTTATTTTAAATGTTTCGATCCTAATCAATTTTAGATTAAAATATACATTTTTTAAAAGTAAAAGCGTTGCCTCTAGATAATAGTTGAAAACATATTATGAGAATATATTAGACGGAATGACCGTGGTATAAGTATATATTAGACGTAGTGACTGTCCATTTTTTTTCCCACGTAATACTGTTTCCTACCTAATTATGCTTGTCATGCGTGATATCGTCCGGCAATCCGCTCGGGAGCTTCGCGCACCTCCGTCGTTCTTCCTTCACACGTTCAGGATAAAAATCGTGCAAACATACATACATACATACATACGTACATACATTCATACTGTGCCGTCAGATTGTAAGGATACCC
>NW_017136727.1:0-394 GCF_001652005.2 Ceratina calcarata | reverse complement strand
TGTCTATGTGGCTAGCAGGTACGTTTGCACTCTTCAAAAATCATCGTCGGGTCGCGACACTTCGTTTCTCCCAACTCGCTGCATTTCGTAACAATTTAAAACAAAAACCTATAAATTCTACTCAGTTTTCATACGTCTTTCATTCGTCAGTTTAAAATCGAACGAACAATCGATTCGCGATATGTCAGGGCTTCGTTAAATTTGAAACTAATTAACATGCTTATTCTAAGCCCCAAGCTTCCGCTCAAGAAACGCGCGTAAAAAGTTTTATTCGGAGGCTCAGGACGATCCCAGGAAACTGTACGCGCAATCTTCGTGTAAAATTACAAAGTCGTATATAATATTATCTTTCTTTAACATACGTACATACATATGTATATATATATATATATAT
>NW_017136726.1:0-394 GCF_001652005.2 Ceratina calcarata | reverse complement strand
CTCTCATAAGTTTATCGGAGCACCTAACCTCTGGAGGGGGAGGTAGAACGCGACGATGTGAATACGTATGAGCGCGACAGGTTAGGTAACATCGGAAAATGCCCCGATGAAAATGGCGCAGCGTCGAACCAATCAGAGAGAAGAAGGTCAGAGGTTTGAAATACGCGGAACTTTTGAACGTAAAGGATATGAAATTCGAACGAACGGAAGACTGAATCGTAGAGAAAATGAAGGAAACAAGGAAAGAAAGACAATGGAAAGTCTCGAAATGGATTTAGTGAATGAATACGAGTCGAATAACGATGATAATAACAACGAATCGTCCAAATACGCGAAAATGGAGGACCAAATACATATATGTAAAGAGATTTATTATTTCTTTCTTTCTTTCTTA
>NW_017136725.1:0-394 GCF_001652005.2 Ceratina calcarata | reverse complement strand
GTTCTAAATTTCACTATCGGCACTGTAATTGAAGAAAAAGTATTTGGAATTTATAACGTGTCGACGAAGCGTTGGAATGGAGCATTTAGTTTGGTAGCTTCAGGGCAGGTAGACATTAGTCTATGTGCTTTCTCGATGACTACTAATAGGCTTGGTGTCGTTGATTTTACGATTCCCATTGCTACAGCAGCACATTATATCTATGTAAAGCAACCCCAAATGATTGCGGTGAAATGGTTCGCCTATTTCAGGGTATCTATACACTAATAATTTCGATATCATTAAATATTCGTAGCTGTTAAAATACGTCCGTCCTTAGGCTTTCAGTTTCTGTCTTTGGATGTGTATAATTATGACAACAGTAATTACTCCGTTTGTTTCGACTTTCATAAGA
>NW_017136724.1:0-394 GCF_001652005.2 Ceratina calcarata | reverse complement strand
GTAACCACTCGGCGGCGCACCTAACACGCCGACTCGGGTTACGCGCGTCACAAATTTATTGGTAACATTAGTGTTCGTTCAAGGCCAATGAATGACTATAAATTTAACTTGTAAGAAAGCAAGTGTATTACGAGAAATTTATCAATAATACTAACATTATCATTTCTCAACACGAAAGACAGTCTGATACTGAAGAGAAATCTGTAAATCATAACATTGCACCAAATGATGCTAAGAACGAAGAAGAATTAATATAAAGATGATTTAGACAAAATTTGGAAAGAATTACATTTTCCTAGTCTAAATACATAAAAAATTAAAAAAATAAAATCTGAGAGGATACAAAGGGCCTAGCTGGATAAGGGGGTCAAATGTGCCCTTGAGCCGAATGAAG
>NW_017136723.1:0-394 GCF_001652005.2 Ceratina calcarata | reverse complement strand
TAGACATTATCACTCGAAGAATTGGTACAGTCGGAGGGAAAACAAGGTGATAATGCGTAGTTTATGTTTAATACTGTTGTTATTACCGTTTTCAAGGTTCCGTGGTAATGATCATTGTTAATTATTTGTTTATAGCTGAAGGAAGGTTGTAATCGGGAGGACTGGTCGATAAGCAGGACTAGGATCAATCGATACGGTTTGATTAAAAGGCATGGGACGTAAGTGCAGCAAGGATTTATAAATTCCTGATAATAGAGGATGTATCAGGGATTCTGATGGCTGGAGTAATAAATGCGGAATATTCAGGATACAGTGTGTAATAAATTCTTGAAGGAGAGTGTTCGCGAGGCTGGAGTAAGTTGATTTGAATTGTATTAAATGATTGAGAGTAAGG
>NW_017136722.1:0-394 GCF_001652005.2 Ceratina calcarata | reverse complement strand
GTATTTACCTTAAAAATGTATATGGATGTAAAATAAATATTTTATAAATATCTTATCAAAATTAACATTGGTAACGAAAGACATCACAAGCGTATTAATTATCCATAGTACCTAGTGTATAAAATAAATGTGTTCGCAATCGACGAAATGTTTTCGGATAGTGTAAATGTGCACAGTGTAATTACTGAAATCTACTTCGATGTTCTTTTCACTTAAACAACTATAATAATATTTAAAATAAGCTTCAGCATGATTTAATGCGTAAGAGTTGGTCTGTTCTTAGAAATTGTATCTTATAAATTGATAAGAATTGTTTCTGTTATTACAAAGTTCCATTTGACTGTAAAATGGTACGTTTCTTGATTGACCCGAGAATATTTTGTAAATATCTTAT
>NW_017136721.1:0-394 GCF_001652005.2 Ceratina calcarata | reverse complement strand
TCAAGATACGTCAAATGTTTCCAGAATAAAGTTGAATGGTTCAATGGAGCTCACACGATACCAACAATATTTTTGTGTTTTTGTCATTTTTTTTAGAGATATGAAGGTCACCATAATTTATTTAAATGGAACCACCATTTTTTAAACACCTACGATGATAGTCTCTTTTATTAGGAATTTAGTAACTAATTATTCAAGATTATTTCAAGGTCACGGTCGGATAAAACGTATATGTCCCATTGTACACGTGCATATACCCATACATTGAAGAACCTTAATATGTTTACTACAAGTCTCACTTGCGATAAATGTATTCTGCTTTCATACTTCAAATCTTATACGTTTTCTCCAACCGTGACCTTGAATAATTAGTCACTGAATTCCTGATGAAAGG
>NW_017136720.1:0-394 GCF_001652005.2 Ceratina calcarata | reverse complement strand
TTAAGTACAGAGAATAAAGACATTTTTCTGTCTAATGTAATTTGCGCGTCCAATGTATCTGACAACCTACTTTCATTAAGAAAGTTCGTTGATGAAGGTTTCGGGATATACTTGGATGATAAAGTTCTGAGAATATTTAACTTAGAGAACAATGAAACTTATATTACCGAACGTTATGATAAACCTAACTGGCTCATTGATTTTGAAGTTCACAATAACGATGATTCAAATAGTGAATGTCCAAGATACACAGCAACTGCTCAGCTTGTATCGATCGAAGATTTCCTGGAACAATCTCAGACGGATATACATGAATCAGAGATAGACACCTGTAGCGAGTCTGACAAGGGGAGGCCAACATATGTGCGACACGGATTTTGATGAGTCTCACATA
>NW_017136719.1:0-394 GCF_001652005.2 Ceratina calcarata | reverse complement strand
CAAACGAGCGAACGAATGCAATCAAGCATTAAGCGTTTTAGAATTAATATACCAGGAGTATACTTAAACGAATCGCAAAAACGCGACGAAGACACGTAGGGCTCCAAGTGTGCCAATAGGTTTTATTAAAAAACGTACAGACAGTGTAAATAAATATTTTTATATCCTCTCGATGAAGATATGTGCGACAATGAAATAATAAAAGGAATTGCGACATTGGGAAATGCTCTTAAATTACTCTTAATTAAATACTCCACAGCAATTAATTAAGAAGGAAAGAGGAGATTCATTATATTTTAAGCTAGCAGACATTCTTTCACAAGTACAATTTATTTCAACGTTCATCTCAATTAAATTAGAGCTAAAGATATTTTAGCATAAAATTTAATTCGCT
>NW_017136718.1:0-394 GCF_001652005.2 Ceratina calcarata | reverse complement strand
CGGTGGCCTCAGACACTGCTACTGCTGTGTTCGCTGTTACTAGTTTGGTGTTCCGTATGGAAGTCATCAATTCTCCACTTCCTCTCTGTCCGGTTCGTAACCAAGTGTTGCCTTCATCGTCCACGGTTATTGGACAGGACATGTCTCTAAAGCATGTCATAATTGCAGTTCGCATCGCGTCCGGATAATATGATGCAACATCGTCCGCTTCTATTAACCTCTCTTCAAGCGTAACTGTTGTATCCCATCCGCTGTAGTCTAAACACACAGCAGCAGGATCATTACCTAACTGTTTTCCTTCCACCTTGGTTACCGATATGTCTGCATGAATATTGTTGCCTTCTTTGATGTCTTGGTTTTCTTCTGGAGAATTTAAGTCCCAGATTGCCTTCAT
>NW_017136717.1:0-394 GCF_001652005.2 Ceratina calcarata | reverse complement strand
CGGTCGCGAGTTCACCAAGTCCAGTGCCGACAGTGTGTGCCAGTCACAGTTCGGGTTTCTCGGATCCGTTGACCGAAACATGCGAACGTTTGCGTAGACTCGAAACGCGCCCTTGTCGATGTGACGAAAATCGTACGCGCGGTGACCGGTTCCGTCGTCAGAATAGATCGCGAGGTCGTCGTCGCGGTCGTTCCCAATCCCGCGACGGTCTCTGCTATATACACAGACGCTATGGCGAGCAGGCACGTGGCTGCAGACCACCGTGCAGTTGGTCTAAGACTCCCACTCAGGGAAACGAAAATCTCCGGTAGTCACGGTGACGGACGCCGGAGAGCCGATACAAAGTCGCCTCATCGTCAGAGACAGGATCACTGGATTGCCTTTCCTGATTGAT
>NW_017136716.1:0-394 GCF_001652005.2 Ceratina calcarata | reverse complement strand
GAGAGATTCGCCGAAGTATCTATGGGCAGAGGCAGCAAATACTGCCGTATACTTACTGAATAGGACGACGATCAGTCCTGTTCATAAAGATAAAACAGCATACGAAGTCTGGATGAACAAAAAGCCCAACGTGGTACGTGTAAGAACGTTTGGTTGTACAGCCTACATGAATGTGCCGAAACAGCTGATCAACAAATTAAACGACAAGTCCATAGCTCTAAAAATGGTTGGCTATCAGGATGAATCGTCTAATTATCGTCTGTTCGATCCAGTTAGCAAAAAAATCCATGTATCGAGACATGTTGTTTTCAGAGAACTATCTTTCAGCAATACCACAACAGCACAGGAGCTAGGAGATGATTGGTTACTCCCTGGTAGATATGAGGATGAACAG
>NW_017136715.1:0-394 GCF_001652005.2 Ceratina calcarata | reverse complement strand
GCAGCGGGCTGCATGCACGAAACTATAAAAATTCATTAATTTGTGGTACAAATTAATGAAAATCATGCATGTGATAACGAGAGTGTATATTTTTCTTTCTTCTTTACAATTGACAGACCATATTGTACCGACATGAGTCAAAACCAGCAGAGGGAAGAACAGAGCAATATGAGTGGAGACAATAGCTCTAAAGGTCTTAAACATTCACATATTCATATACCTAACTCTAATGCATGATTTTACACTAAAAACTAACGCAAAGAGAAACGGAGCAAATAACACAGATTTAGTAAGTTTTTTTTCTCTAAACAGACGAAATGATGATCGAATTAATGAAATATTTTAAAAACCAAAATGAGTTCATGGAAAAAATCAATAGACAGCTTGAACTCAT
>NW_017136714.1:0-394 GCF_001652005.2 Ceratina calcarata | reverse complement strand
GCTGCTGCTGCTGCTGCTGCGTGGGTGAAAACGGGAGGAGACGCGTCAGGGGCGGACGCGTGGGTGGTCCTGGGCCCCGGATGACTTAAAGAGAAGCTGCGACTAGCCCGGACCGATCGATATCTGCACCGACATCGCCACCGCGACGACACATCGTGGGGTTTTCCCGTCTGGAAGTTCTCTTCTCCCGCAGGATAGAGAGGGATTCCAACTATATCTACCCTGTACGTACGCCGCATCGCGTCGTCCCGTGGGAACGCCGCGTATGATTCACCCTCGCGATAGAACCGTGTTCCTTTTTATTTCGTTTCCCTCCTATTTCGTTTCGCGTATATGCGCCGGAGATTAAGTCGGCTCGACGGGCCAACAAAGAACTCCTTGTACCCGAGTATAT
>NW_017136713.1:0-394 GCF_001652005.2 Ceratina calcarata | reverse complement strand
AACTTGCGTTAACTTTAGAATACTCTGAGATTCCTAATCAAATCCGCAAGTAACTCCACAGATAACATTTAAACGATTTCAGTGAACTTTGAGGAAACATTTTTACTTTGAATTCACAAATCTTTTTTAAACAAATTTTGTAGGAGCGGGTCATGGAGATGATTTAGAGTTCCTATTCTATCCGTACATGGCGCAAAAATTCAACTTAGTGGCTCCGGAACCTGGTACTGATAAGTATCAAGTGATGGAGTATTTCACTACAATGTGGACTGACTTTGCAAAAACTGGGTACGCTCCTCTTAATAATAATCGAAATGGATGGAAGATGAAAGAATATAGACGAATTGCAATTCCATTGATCTCTTTTGTTTCTCTTTATTAAAGAAACCCAACG
>NW_017136712.1:0-395 GCF_001652005.2 Ceratina calcarata | reverse complement strand
CCTCACATTTCTTCCTATATTCTTCTATGCTTTTCTCATCCCACTCAATATATTCTATTGTGCCTTTATCCTGCGCTGTTTCTTCACTTTGCTCCTTTCCTATATCCACCTCTTCTGGCAAATGATCCGATTCTACCCTTTCCCATATCTGAAACTTTCTAACTTTTAGTAATGCCTTCGTATTAGTTATTACATAATCAATTACTANTTTCTAATAAAGCTCTCCCCTCCCGATTTATGGTTTTGTCCTTCGATTTTCTTCTACTCTCCTTTTCATCCTCCGCCGTCCATCCGATACCTAAGGAACCTTCTGTTCCTACTCTGGCGTTCATATCCCCTTCAATAATTATGTATTCCTCTTCTTTTTCTGCTATTCCTCTCTCCAGCTTCCTTAC
>NW_017136711.1:0-394 GCF_001652005.2 Ceratina calcarata | reverse complement strand
AGAATGATTGAAATGATCCCAAAATAATAACAATTTAAAATGATAAATCGTCAAAGTGTTTAAGTTGCATAATATCCACGAATTATATTCAGGTTGTCAAGTGGGAAATGATTGTAACACGTATGTAGATCTCGGACAGTCATTGTTCCAAACCGGAGAAAATTGCAAGACAGTAGATCGTTCGTTCACCCTAAATATGGACGGAACACGCAATTACGTTTGGGGAATGAGAACAGTAGCCCTAAAAAGGTCCGAGGAGGCTATAATCATCCATACACGTTCGAGTTTTAAACATGCAACTCTTACATAAACGTTGCCAATCACCTTTCCATACCGAAACGAATCATAATTTATAATCGCCCAATCAAACTCATTCAACACATCGACAATTATT
>NW_017136710.1:7042-8594 GCF_001652005.2 Ceratina calcarata | reverse complement strand
ACAAAAGAAACATTCATTGTGCAGAACATGTAGTTATTTATAATGTTCTGGTAAGGTAAAGAAAATTTCTATGAGAAATATTGTAACAATTGTTCTACAATAATAGTAGTGTCAGCCTATAATATTTCGTACGGCTTAGATGCATTCAGTCGTCAATGGGAACATCTGTGTACGATATGCATCTAATCATGTGCAATCATACATATAACATCCTGTTTGAGTTAATTCATTAATGATACAAATTCTTATAAACATTTCGCGCTAACTAAACAGTAGCCATGTTTGCATTGAACCGAGAAGCGTCTATCTATGGCCGGTATTCAGAGTCCTTATCGTTACTTATATTTAAGATTGCCTTCAGCATTTGCTTAAATCCTTGATTCCTGCACAAGACAGAGACTAGAAATATGGGATAGACAGGGATAAGAAATGTTTAAAATGATCTTAAATATAAGTAACGACATTGAATATCGGTCTATCAAAAGTTATTATAAAGCGCGCGAAAAGGGATGAATAGCTGGAAGCTGTGTTAAATTCACTTTGCGATACCTGTTTGATGTACATGGTGGATTTAGAGTTTAACACGAGTATTCTCGTGTCAATATTCCAGGATGCACTGTAAGAAACGTCTTTTTTCTGTCACTGAGCGAAACGAGAATTTGCAACCGCCTTGTTTACTTGTCGTTACCGAACATTCAGGGAATTATGCACATATAGCTAATAGCTAACGTTCGCGCAGCTTGGAAGTAGTGGGAGCAACCAGACTATGTAGATCCGAGTAGTGGCGACGATATGGACAGCATTAGAGAGAAAGGGAAAGATGCGCACAGTGATCGAAAACTGGTCTTTGCGCAGAAATGCCTCTCGTGACGGCCGGAAACATGCGGGAAACGTATTTTTGTAATAAATACGAAACACTAGTTTTTTACTTCTGTTAGAATACATCATTTATTTTCCGACGTACGAACTTGTGCAAATACTTGGCATAGAAACAATCAGGATGAAATAAACAGATTTAGGTCTACACGAAGTTTAATGATGAATGCTGAGCGCATCGCTTTGATCCTCATGGCTCAATTGCGTTTGTAAACTGGAAAATTCATTTTTCAGTACTGCAATGCCCATCGTTACAATATTTTCAGGCTTCAAAGCTCTACTGCTTTCCACATTGAAATAGTACTCATTCGGCTTAGCATTCTCTATGCTTTTAGTTGACCGATTTTCTGATTCTTCCCTTCACGAGAGTCCATAATCGCTTCGTGCAGCTTGGAGGTAGTGGGTTAACCGAGTACGTAGATCCGGGTAGTGGCGATAATATGCAAACCATCAGAGAGATAAAGAGAGATGCGCAGTGAGCACAGTGATCGGAAACTGGTTTTTTCGCAGATTTATGAAAAGAATTTAAGTGGCTGCGAATTTTGAAGATTGAAGATGTTATCATGACATTTATTATCAAACAGATTTAGCACTATTGAGTAATTTATTTATTAAGCATGTATAGTTGATTATGCATAATGCAAAGTTAGAAAACTTAATTAACTAAGATTAACAC
>NW_017136710.1:0-5131 GCF_001652005.2 Ceratina calcarata | reverse complement strand
AGTCTATAATAATTTATAAATAAGTTAGATCTTATATTAATCATGTTTGGCATCGTCTTCTACAAAATTTGCTGCTTCCTCTCGAGATATGCAGACAACGTGCGAAACTCTGTTTCTAAATTTAACGCCATAAATTTTGTTCGCGTGTTTTAACAGTTCTGGCCTGAAATAAGATTTAAAATATTAAAATTACTTTTTATTTGTACGCAAATAGTGTAACGTTACCTTAACGTGGTCGTGATGAATTGGGCATTTAAACTAAGTTCGTGGATCACATCCGCTACGGCTGTCCTATGCTGCGCGTCTAGAGCCTGATCGACTTCATCGAACAAATAAAACGGCGCTGGGTTACACTTTTGTATAGCAAATATTAACGCTAACGCTACGAGCGATTTTTGTCCACCAGATAATTGATTCATTTGTCTTATTTCGGCTGCATGACCGGTGAACGAAACTTTTACGTCTATCCGAAAGAAGACAATCGTTGTTACTTTATTCTTTAGATAATAATAAAGTAAAAATTCGCATCATCTTACCAATTCCAATAAACCTATCGGAATCGGTTGATTCGTTCATCGTATCGTGTCCTTCGTCTTCATCTGCAATTCTCATAATTAGGTTTGCATGACCTGAAGGGACCAGTTTCTTGAATACTTTGTTGAAGTATTCGCTCATCTAAAAAAGAGTAAATAACATTTCGTCTCTTCTAGTCTGATTATGAAATATGTAACGCTGTCGTACACACTTGTTCGAACGTAAACAGAATTGCCTCGCATTTACGTTGTTCGAGAACTGACATTAATTCCCTGATTTTCTCATCACCTTTATCCAACTTCTCTTTCTTTTTTACCAATATCTCTTTTTGATCACTGATCGACATGAACTGATCCAAGGCTTTCTTATTTACATTACTAAAATGCCGTATAAACTTTTACTAAATATATATAAAAATCTGTCGTTAGATATGATTTATTTATGATTGTTAGATATGTATATGTTACCTGTATTTCTTTAAGTAATCATTCACTTTTTCCATTTCTTTGAACAACTGTTTAGTAGTCATTTCACAAAATTTAACGTACATCTCGTGACTAGGCAGTGCACCAAGTTCTGTGATCCTTTGCGTACACTCTACGATTTTCTGTTGTAAAATATTTAGTTTACTAGCTAGTTTCTCCACGTCCTTGCCATTAGCGTCTATTTTCTCCTGCACTTCCTTCTGTTTCAGTTTCCATTTTTCAACTTCCACGGACTCTGATTTTTGCTAAAAGAAAGGCCGAAAACGTATTAATTGCGATATAATCGATTAATTAATTTTATATTTACCTTTTTTATAGCGTTAGTTACTCGTTCGTTTTGAGCTTCAAAATCCGAGTTTACTCTCACTAGTACCTTCTCAACATCCGCTAGTTGTGCTTTCGACGATTCTAATTTATGTTGCCGATCTTCTACCGAAATCTCTTGCAGTGCTTGAACTAATTCGTTTTTCTTTCTGATCAAATTATTGGTCAAGAAATTTTCTAATTTATTTTTTTCAGCTTCCAAACGCATTCGTTTCACGAACGCATCCTTATTATCTTTCGTCAAGCGCCTTATATCGTCGTTTAAAAAATCTACCTGTTGCTGATCGGCTACAGACAATTCTGAAGTAAGTTCTTCGTGTAATTCACTTTCGAAGCCTTCCTGTGTCGCACGCAGCGCTTTTAAGCTCGATGTACACTGCATCAAACTTTGTTCCTTCGATGTGCGGTACCTTTTAATCGTACTTAGTTCTTCCTTCATGAGTCGTAAATCAGCGTTCATTTTATCAAATATATTTCTATAATGAAATGAAAAAATTAAAATAAATCGTCTTCTCGAAAAGTTCTGTTCATAACTCACTTGGCTTTACTGATTCTAGTTTCCGTCTTTTGCATTTCGCTAACGTAGGAAATGATGTTTTGATCTGATTTTCTGATCTCCTCTTTAAGAGTTGAAAGCTGAGATTCGAGGGATTCAATTTGAGCAATTAGCTCTGATCTCGTTTTTTGTATCTTCAAACGAGACCTGGATGTATCGAAGTAACCTCCTGTCATAAATCCTTTCGAGGATACTCGATCACCTTCGAGAGTCACACAATCCAAACCAGACATACGAGCCAAATTTGTCGCAGCTTCTAAATTGCGACAAATCAGTGTCTTCTCAAATATAAATCTGTATTTACAATTGCAACATATAGGTAGACGAATAATATCATACTTTGTATTAGAGTACGAGATCATTTACCTCATAGCTCTGGCATACTTCTGATCATATTGTAGCTTTGATATCATAGGTATAGCATCACTGGTTTCTGGATATTTTATATCTTTTACGCGAAGTCGATTTAAAGGCACAAACGTCACTTCCCCCGGCAGTCTCTGCTTATTCATTTCTTTCAGAATTTTCGTTCCGAATGTATCAGTTTCGACAATGTGATGGAACAATCGATTTCCAGCAATCACCTCTACAGCCGTATAAAGACTCTTCTCGCAACTGAAGTTCTCAATCACAGGCCCATAATAACTTCTCACTTTATGAGCCATGTCCTCCCTCTGCCTGCAAACAAAACATATTTTACATTGACGAAATTTATAACTGCAATCAAGATTAATATTGCTCACCGAAGCGTATCCAAAACTTTCCGCACGCTGTCTCGACCATTCATGATGGCTTTACCAGCCATAGAACGCAAATTTTGATCTGCCTTAGCTAAATCTTCTTTCAATCCTGATAAGTTGAGTTGCGATACGTTCTCTTGCCGATATCTGTAATATAGATATAATTTAGTGCGTTAAAATTTCTTGGTTGTAAAAAGAATATGCAATGTACGAACTGTTCTTTTCGAATAACTAGCCACTGGTCCTTCGCTTTGGTGAGTTCATAATTCTGGTTCATACGCTCGTCTATGGATGTTCGTTGCTGTTCCATTTCACGCATATGTTCTTCGATCTTATTTTCCAAAACGACCAGTTCCTCCGCATCTCGTTTCATGTCCTCGCTAATTCTTTTTTCATGCTCCTCCTTGTCCTTAATTTGTTTTGCGAGTTGTTCAAGCTCAGTTCGAATCCATTTATCTCTCTCATCCTGAGACGAAGAAATTATTGAAAGATTTCGTACCATTTGCTGGTGATAATAAGATTAGATGTAATACCTTGCTCGCAAATTGACTACCACGTCCCTGTTTAGCATATAATTCTTTTCGCTTTTGCTCTTTCAATTGCAGCTCGCGTGTTAATTCATTTTCAACACGTTTCATTTCTTCATACTAAAAAAATATCATTATTAATCATGAAATTGGGGTAATTATGATAAACGAAATAGTTTACTTCTGGTTTTAGTTTCTCCAACTCTTCTTCTCTTGCCGCGATGTTCGCTTCCAATTCTTTTAGTTCCTGTTGAGTACGCTCTTTACTGTCGTTGTCGCCTTTCACTTCTTCTAATAAGTCGTTAATAGTAAACGTTAACTTCGTTTTCTCCTTTAATAATTGCTGCTGTTCGGCACTAAAAATTTCACATTCAATTTATAATAAATGTTGGCAATTGTTACGAGAAATTTGCGCGCATTTGTTTCAGCTTCACCTTAACGCGTCTCGCTCTTCATTCGCAGACTGCACTTCCTTTTTCGCTTCCTTCAGTCGTTTCGTCGCAACTCTTACCATTTCTTGGGCAGCTTTCGCTTCGGCAAATAATCTTCCCTGCTCGAATCGACTGTTAACGCTGACTCTTTCTAATTCTTCCAGCTTCTTTTTATTTTCTTTGAGCTTGCGCTCGTGAATCGTGTATTCTAAACATCGTCGTTGCTTGTCCCATTGTTGATATATTTTAAGTTCGTCCTTTTCTTCTTCTAGCGTCTTTAAATGTTCCTCTTCAAGCCAATGTACGATTAATCATTTGACAGAAAGTTATATCATGTTTAAAAAATACATACCTATTATTCTTAGAAACTCTTGACTCTTTTCTAACTTGCCTTCTATTTCTTTCAAAAGACATTTTGATTCTTCTCTCTTGTCATCGTACACTCTGGTGCCAGCTATTTCTTGTAATAATTTCAGTCTTTGTGAATCAGATGCTATCGCCATTTGATTAATCTGGACAAAATAAATACTGCCTTTGTTTGGTTCTTATGCATCGCACTTGTATAATAGACGTACCTGCCCCTGTCTTACAATGTAGTATGGATTTGATCTTGAAAATCCTGCTGATTCTAACAAATTCATTACATCGCTTCGAGGTACTAAATTTTTATTAAGAAAATATTGGTCCTTCTTTGCACCGATTACTCTTCTTACATACACTTCTTCTTTGGCAATCTACAAAATCAAATAGTTAATAATAAAAAATTAATAAACAGATGGGAGCAGTATTTTTTGCGTACTGGTAATCTTCCATCGGAATTGTCAAATATAATTTCCACGTGTGCAGAAATAACTCTCTGCCCTGTGCTTTCGTGTAACAGAGCCTGTCTTTGTTCAGGTCGGGGATGAGAAAATTCATCGCACAAAACAAATTGAATGGCATAAAAGAAGTTACTTTTTCCAGAACCATTTCTTCCAACTATAAACGAAAGATCACTTGTAAAGTGTTGGTTTGTCCAGAAAGTTGGCTTATAGCTTAGAGCTTTTTGGTGATCGGCATTAGGACAGGTTTGAGCATATCAGGATATTAATAATGTGCAAATGATACAAACAAAAAACAAATTCAAAATGTCGAATTATATAAGGGTGCGTGGCAGTGCGCGGTAGGTCATTAGGCATGCCACCTGCCTTCGGGTCGCTACCGCGACCTTTAATATTTAATAAAAAAATCTTACAAAGTAAAGTAAAAATCGTAGTTATTACGTTTTATTTCAAAGAGTTTAGAATAAAATAAGGACTAAACCGGCCTGGAATGTACATTAAACTAAACATTGCAACGAATTTTGAATATTATATACTCCCTCTGTCCGAAAATAAAAGTCCCGTGTGAAAAATTTTTATTTATTGGGAGTAGAAAGATAGAAAAAATGGATCAAGTCTTCTTTGATTAACATATGTTTATTTTTGTTTCAAACGAAATTTAAATTCATAATATTTAAAAAATTTTATATAAATAATATTTAAAGAATTAGGAA
>NW_017136709.1:0-394 GCF_001652005.2 Ceratina calcarata | reverse complement strand
CTTTATTCACGATATCCTTTTGAACCAATCCGCACACCTGTCGGGACGTGTAAGTGTCTACCGGGTTGATTTGCAGGATTGGCGGCTCCACATAAAACCTGAACGATCATAAAGATTCATTTCATTAATACAAAATATTTTAAAATTAAAATCATTTAATAATAAATAAAGTAAACTTGCATACCTGGTTGTCCCTCGAACCGCTCCGAGGCGCCGGGTCCGTCGTCCAGTCCTTCCGCGTCGCGTTCGCGACGTTACATTTACTTATTTTTGGTGACAGCGGTGGGATTCGCCAAATTTTATTCGCCAAAATCTATTCACAAAAATTTATTCGTCGAGAATAAGACTTGTCAAAACTAGAATTTACAAATGGAATTCATTAATTAAAATTTAT
>NW_017136708.1:0-394 GCF_001652005.2 Ceratina calcarata | reverse complement strand
CTATTGATAAGTGATCGATTATGTGCATAAATACACATATTGAGAATGAGTTTCAATACGGATTATTCCCTCTGGTTTTACGATCTATTTTTACGATGTTTACATCGATTAATCGCAGTTCCGTCGAACGATTGTTTCACGATCGGTAATTATCGCGGACCACACGCATAAACACGACGATTACTATGCCGGTGGTCTGATGTCATCTGTTTAATAGTATACATATGTATATAACAATGTATGAATTCAATCACGCTGCGAGACTAAATATTTTCCTTTCATTCTAAAACATATATTTATCAATCAATAAATAAAATATTAAATAACTTTTCAAAGGTTATAATTAACACTAGATTGCCCAAGGAAGTAATTTTGACTGGTTTTGGGCAAATGT
>NW_017136707.1:0-394 GCF_001652005.2 Ceratina calcarata | reverse complement strand
GGTGTAGCTCGGGACGTTGAAAACGTCGTAAAGTATCGGAAATTCTTGCCAAGATACAGTTATTGGCCTATCGCGGTTATGCTTGGCGCAGCACCTGCCTGAGCGCTTGGCAAAATTAGCCAGTTGAGCAGCTTTAATGCCCAATTGCGGCCCTACAGAATAGGGTAAATTTTGCCTCGATTAGCTCAGCGTAGTCGAGCCCGCCTGCTCACGCAGGCGCGGCGTTTTGACCGCCGGCCGAGGGCCGGCTTGAAGGCGGTCGGCGGGCCAGATTGCGCTATCTTCTTGCGGCGATGGGCCTTTTCGCTCACCGTGATTATTAAACTGAGGAAATAAATTCCCTAGGCAAACGTTTTCTTTTTCTGTTAGAATTCGCCTCGAACCAGCTGTCCGG
>NW_017136706.1:0-394 GCF_001652005.2 Ceratina calcarata | reverse complement strand
GTATAACACACTAGTGGCCAGAAACGGTTTTCATATGTGTATGTATAATTAATAATACAAATAACGTCATTTCTGAATAACACCTTAGATAGACATCTTACTATGGATAGAGAACATAACGCTAATTGTTCATCTTATAGGTCTTCTATCATGTTAAGAAACATTATTATAAGTGCAAGTCATGAGTTGCTTGGTTTTTTGCGTAGCAATCATGATACACATTTGTATTCCTAGCAAAGTTGCGAGAATCAATTTTTTTATGATAGGCCAATCGATTTTCCTTGATGATTATATTAAAGATCTTTAAATCGTTAGATTTAAATATATTGATTAAAAATGTAAAAGTTTTTTTTCATGTAACATAGATCTAACACGGAATAGAAAAGAAGATAGC
>NW_017136705.1:0-394 GCF_001652005.2 Ceratina calcarata | reverse complement strand
GAACCAATACATGTACCAGTCTCATATGTAGCATTTTTATACATTATTCAGAAACATAAATTTAGAATTCATTTTACTTCTCAAGAAGTTGCGTTAGAGTCTGCAATATACTGGATATTATTCTAGATTTATTACATTCAAGCTTGTAGCTTCTCTATAATTTTTCATACTTTATAGGACTCTAAATACTTGAGTCTCACTTGAAAATTAATAGCGTAATATCATTCTGATCTGTATTCCATTATGAATTTTAAGAATCTTTCTCATAATAAAAATCGATCATATTAATACATTATTCAAAAACGTAAAATAAATTTACAATTGATTTCACCCCTTAAGAAATTGTATTAGAAATTTTTAGTTTTAGACGATGTAAATTAATTTAAAAAGAGTT
>NW_017136704.1:0-394 GCF_001652005.2 Ceratina calcarata | reverse complement strand
TATAATGAGTGATATATGAAGGTATGTACATGCCCATATAATGAATTAAATATGAAGAGTATGTAATACGGAGTGGAGACTAAATTTCACAAGTCGCCCAGCAACAACGAAAGTACGGTTGGACGAGAAGAAACGGCGTGTCCACCAGGTTGGGACCAGTTTTTCCACGGCTCGATCCGGTGATCCACGCGCGATCTCGCCGGACCGCTTCTTGCGGATCGGATCCCCGGCCCTCAGCCGGCGATCATCCGAAAGTCCCCCAACGGGGAACGTTAATCGTCCGCACTCGTTACTTTCGATAAACCACGTCCTTCGGCTTTGAAAATATCGAAGAAAATTATAGTCTACCAAAAATACTCAAATTTAACACTAGATTGCCCAAGGAAGTCATTTT
>NW_017136703.1:0-394 GCF_001652005.2 Ceratina calcarata | reverse complement strand
TGCTCCAAGAATTTATCCTAACACCAGTTCCATGCAGCGGGTCCAAAAATGGACCCCTGCGGGGAACCTCTTTTGACTTTATACTTTATAACCCGGTGGTTGTTGGTCATAATCAATCTTCTGTGTGAAAAGTAACTATGTACGACTTTCATCAAGTGGCTACTGCATCCAGCTTGCAACAGTCTGTTTTTAATGGCCGGCCACCACAGGTTATCGAATGCTCCTTCGATGTCCTTAAAAGTAAGAAGCACATACTTCTTATCTGTCCGACTTATTTCATCCGTCATACTCATTAGAGCATCTTCCGTGCCCAAGCCTTTCTTGAATCCAAACTGTCTTTCGCTGCTGAACTCCGCTTCTTCATAGACTTCTTGTATACGCCTTACCAAAATTC
>NW_017136702.1:0-394 GCF_001652005.2 Ceratina calcarata | reverse complement strand
ATGTAGATCGTTTCGTCGATCTCGCCGTATAGGAAGGCGGTCTTCACGTCAAACTACTTCAGACGCATGCACTGGCATGCGGCGACTGCGAGGATGGCTCGAATCAAGTCGAAATGTGCGACGGGACTGTAGGTTTCTTGATAGTCTATACCTTCCTTTTGTCGAAAGCCGCGGGCAACTAGCCTTGCTTTGTAGCGCTTCACGTTGCCGCTTTCGTCTCTTTTTAATTTGAACGTCGACTTGCAGTCGATTATGTTCGTGTTCTCTGGTTTCCTCACGAGCTTCCAAACTTTGCTTTTTGTGAGCGATTCGAGTTCCTCATTCATCGCTTCGTTCCATTTCTCTGCTTTGACGTCTTGTACTGCCTCTTTATAGGAGAGTGGTTCCTGTGCCT
>NW_017136701.1:0-394 GCF_001652005.2 Ceratina calcarata | reverse complement strand
CCTATATTTTTTTTTATATAGAAAACAACTTCTGTTTTTTATATACAATGCTTACCAAAAGTTCCGGGGTATCTGAATAATTTTGGAATGGTTTGACATGTAGGATTGGGATTTGTAGGGGTACGATGGGTCACAAAATCTATTATTTTTTGCCACAGGGACACCCACGGTGCATAAATTTAATCTTGTACCATTAAAAATCCGTAATTTCTACTGGTCTGATAGTTCTAGTGTTATTTCATTTGTTAATGGATAATTAATTAGACAGTAATCAGAAACACACGTACCCTATATAGGTATATAGTTCAAAATGTAACCGAAGAAATCAAAGATGAAAAGAATTTCACGGGTACTTACGAATTCGAAGAGTATAACCGATGTGTCATCGTGCATT
>NW_017136700.1:1311-5903 GCF_001652005.2 Ceratina calcarata | reverse complement strand
ATTTTTATGTATCTCCCTGAGGGTTTTGGAGAAGAAACTGAAAAAATTTGCAAGTTAAGGAAGGCGTTATGTGGCCTAAAGCAAGCTCCAGTTCAATGGAATAAAAAATTTACTACAGTTTTAGAAAGGAAAGGACTAAAGCAATTGAATACAGAGAGATGTTTATTTAAAAGAAATAAAGGTATGTATGTTAATGTTGGCGATACATGTAGACAATCATATAATAATAGGAGAAAACCTAGAAGAAATTAAAATATTATTGAAAGAACTGTCGAGAGAATTTGAGGTGAAGGTAGAAGAAGAATCTGAAAGTTTTCTAGGATGTGACGTACAGAGGAATACAGAGGGCATAAAGATTACACGAGACCTTTATTCGGAGAAAGTTCTAGAGATTTATCGAATGAGAAATGCGGAACCTGCGAATACTCCAGTGCAGGTAAAGATGTAGTGTAGTGTGTGACGTAGAAGATAACAAGGTAAGAACTTTCAATTTTCGGGAAGCCGTAGAAAGCATACTTAATCTAGCAAATAAGGTACGACCAGATCTGAATTATTCCGTAAACTATAACAGTAGACGCACAGAAAAATCGACAAGTAAAGATGTACTGAATGTCAAAAGAATAATGAGATATCAGCAGAGTACGAAGAATTTGGGTCTAGAATACTTGAAAAATTATGATATTAATAAACTAGTTGCACACTGTGATGCAGATTACACTAGAGATCCAGAAACAAGGAAGTGTACGTCAGTGGTCGTAATCAAATTTTGTGGTGTTTGAGGAAGCAGCTAGTGATAACTTTATCAAGTACGGAAACGGAATGTACAGCGATAACGGACCGCTGAATAGAATTGCGATACGGGGTGTCCTAGGACTAGTGGTACATATTTTAATGGGAGGTTCCTGAGCTGATTTTGTATAAGGGGTGCGGTTAAGATAAAATTCTTAAAAGAAAGTTCAATTTTCGAGAAATATCTCGATTTTCACACCACTTATGGAAAAGGTGTAACAGATCAGTTGCATTGTTCTGTGTTGAAAAACAGTTTTTGGTATGCTTAAAAGAAAGGAACTTGCGAAAAGTAAACTCGAATTTTGTTGAAACACGTGATGCTTTGTAAAAAGGTACTTTTAATATTAACTTGCATGTAATTATATTTTTATTACAATGAAGAAAGTTCGCATGCCTTCTGTATCAAGTGGGTTCTCAATTCCCACTACTTAACAATAGCGTCGCGCGAAGACTTAAATCCTAACAAGATCTTTATTATTCCTTATAAAATTCTTTAAAAAAAATGAATTATATGAAAACCTTGTAGATGGAAGTATCGCGAAAAGAGCGAACGTTGTGTTTGTAGATCTATATAATTAAGTTATACATGTACATACATGTAAAAAGTTTCATAACAATCGGGTTTATATCTTTTTTAGCTACAAACGATTAGACATTTAAAAAATCGCAGATTTCATTGCTTTCGGTTTAAAACTGATTGTGAGATGAATTAAACAATTTCTACATGTTCCGATGTGTCTAAGTTTTTTATGTTTTCATAGATATTTATGTAACTTTGCACATGTACACATCCGTCGCAACAATATGTATACATTGTTAGGTACCAAAAAGATCAACAATTATAGTTGCGAGAATTCATATCTTCAACACAAGTATACAAATATTACAATATAAAGTATACAAATATTTATATACACATTCCTTTGATATTATTAAAAATATCAGATAAAAAACTATCGCGTAACAACCAAGGATGAAATGAATTTCTTAATTATACCTATTATTGAATATGAAATTTGTATCTTAATTAAAAATATAATGAAAATTATGATGAGGGCGACCAAGATAAAAATTGAGAAAATATTTGGCCATTTACACCATAACGAATCACGATAACAAACTTGAAACTCAATATACGGCAATGGAAGCCCCCAAAAATGTGCTCGACTACCCCGATGCCGTCGAGACAACATGACAGATTTACCTTTACTGTTATCGTTCTAGAGACAACACATTGAATAAACGACAGTATTTGTAGAGAACGTATCAATCCTATAAACGCACACAAGTTTGGAAAATTCTCACGCTAATCCTTCTCGCGTTTAATTAATCGGATATTAATCTTACATAATGTATTTTTACCTTACCTGGAATACTTTCTAGATAATCGTTGAATAAATGAATCCAAAACTGAATAAGCATGTATATAGTATTCAGAAGGGAAATGTAAGCAATCAGCACCGATATCGGAGATGTACCAATAGCACTTGTTGCAACTGCGTCAAGTAATCTACTAATAACGAGTGGGAAATCTAATTATTCATTTGAAGTCGTAGTGCGCATGCTGGACTTCATGAAGGACTTCGCGTCATTCAGGGCTACATATACTGTATAGATATACACTATACGTATATCATACGATTCGTATACCTCACACATTAATCTTTACTATATTAATCTGAATCTTTCACATTTTGTAATAACTGCATGTAAAAATTATTCATTACGATGGACAAGTACTTTCACTTTTTACAGGTAAATATGTAAAGGAATCACAAATATTAAATCCAGACATTTACATGTAGTTAAGTGCAAAAGTTTCAGAACGAAATCGATTTTTGGTTTTTATGTAATTTCATGCATTTTACTGGAGTTACAAAAATATCTAATTATGTACGTTGATAGAGTATTTAATGATCTACATGAATTCACCATAAACATATCCTTAAAAAAATACTGTTTGCTGTCTGAAGGAGTATTCCCACTATACGATATCCTTCCGACAGCTCGAAAACGAGCGAAATCAGGGCTATAATCGGTAGGATAGAGTATAGAGAGAAGCGTGTAAAAGTAGGAGGGTCATGGGCCCCCCGGGTCGAAAACGACTCCGAATCTGCAGACTGACCGCCCGCTTCATGGTCGGAGACGGACAGCTTCTGAGCGAAAGGCAAGGAAAGCCTACCCTGCGATTCCTTTCGACAGTCCCTTGTAGATTGTTAGTTAATAATTATTGTTAGTTAATAATATAGAGGGATAAATTATACGATCCCTGCAGAAGCCATGTTTTGGGAACAGGCAATTGAAGAAGAACTTGAGTCACATCGGCAGAACAACTCCTGGGAGATCGTTGATCGACCTGAGAACGTTCCATTATTGGATACGAAATGGGTTTTTAAGATAAAAATGGACTCTGCCGGAAATGTCAAACGATTCAAGGCGAGGTTATGTAGTTGTGGCTACAAGCAAAGGAGAGGAATTGATTACAATGACACCTTTGCACCTGTTGCTAAATATGAGTCGATCCGAATCCTTTTTGCGATTGCCGCTCACATGGACTTAGAGATTGTTAAATTTGATATAAAAACAGCGTTTTAATACGGCATATTAGAGGAGGAACTGTATATGGAAATTCCTGAAGGCTTGGAAGAGCAAGATGAAGAGAACAAAGTCTGTAAGTTAATAAAATCTCTTTACGGTCTGAAACAATCATCGAAATGTTGGAATACGCGTTTTACTACTTTTCTTTGTAAATATGGTTTTAAAAGGTGTGAATCTGAATGGTCTGTATTCGTGAGTGTGAAAAATGACGAAACCATGTATCTTGCATTAGTCGTAGATGATGGTGTGATATTCGGTAAAAACAAGAGCGATATTGACTGTATTTTGGATGTATTGTGCACAGAGTTTGAAGCAACGATAGGTCCAGCTGATGTATTTGTTGGCATTCGAATTGTTCGTGACAGAATCGATAAAAACATTTTCTTGCATCAATCTGCTTATGCCAACAAATTAATATCAAGATTTAATATGAAAGATGCAAATGCTCAGTATACACCGGCTGAACCAAATATTAATCTCTGTGAACCAGAGACTGGTAAAATAATAGACAATATTCCTTATCGCGAAGCCATAGGCTCATTGATGTTTTTAGCAGTCCTTACGAGACCTGACCTAAGCTACATTGTAAATTATTTAAGCAGGTTTGCGACGAATTATGATAAACGACATTGGGAGAGTGTGGAACGAGTCTTACGATATCTGTTGTATACTTGTAATTCGGGAATAAGATTTAAACAGATTAAAGATGGAATGCAATTTGAAGCTGGCTGCATATACATATAGTAGAAAATCGACAAGCGGATGCATAATTACATTGGCATCAGGGCCAGTGATCTGGTTTTCGCGTAGACAATTAGTTGTTGCCCAAAGCACACTGAAGCTGAGTATATCGCGGCATGTGAAGCCTCGAAGGAAGTGGTATGGATGAGGAGATTTCTCAATGAAATTGGACTTCAATGTGTTAAACCTTCCGTATTATATAGTGATAACAAAACTGCAATCGAACTGAGTAAACATCCTACTTTTAACAGAAGCACAAGACATATTGATGTAAAATTTCATTACATTAGAGAAAAAGTTGAAGAAAAAGAAATTGAGGTTGAATACATCCCTACTAACGAACAGCTTACGGATATTTTAACTAAAAGTTTATCCCGGAAAACTTATGACAATTTAAAGAACAAATTAAATATTTTGTAGGAAACATGTGAATAAGGGGAGTGTTAGATCATGTAGATTCCCAT
>NW_017136700.1:0-543 GCF_001652005.2 Ceratina calcarata | reverse complement strand
ATCGATCACTACAGCCATCGATCGAAAAATAATGGATTTCTTTTTCCCCAACCTAATATTTGTTTAACTGATCAAACCAAGAAGCTGTTAGGAATTCATTGGGATTCAGTCGAGGATAACATAATATATCGTATAAAATCATTGAATGACGATGAGCGCCTCACAAAACGTTCTATTTTATCTCAAATCGCATAGTTATTTGATCCCTTAGGTTTATTAGGGCCAGTGATTATTCAGGCGAAACTCATAATGCAGGACTTATGGAAGGCCAATTTAAATTGGGACGAGTCAATACCACAATCACTACACACAAGGTGGACAATTTTTAAAGAGGAACTATCAATTCTCAATCAATTCAAGGTAGATCGGCAAATCACATTAAGTGACGCAGTCGACTATCAACTGCACGGATTTTGTGATGCAAGCGAGAAAGCATATGGCGCGTGCATCTATTTACGATCAATTGATAGATTCAACAAATACTCAGAGCAGTTGATATGTGCAAAATCTCGAGTCGCACCAGTCAAAACAATCACCGTTCCG
>NW_017136699.1:0-394 GCF_001652005.2 Ceratina calcarata | reverse complement strand
CGAATTTCCAAACGAATTGTTAGTAAGATGTATTCATGATTATAAGACATATATGCAAAACATTGACAGTATCGAATGAATCTATTTCCTGGTACGTTAATAAAGGATAATAAATAAAGGTCAATATTTTATAATAAATATTTATCCAAATCTTTCATTTAAAAAGCCCTTTATACAATCCAATTCTAAGCACCTGCTCGGGACGTGTACGCGTCTACCAGGTGCCTCCACGAATTGGCGAACCCACATATCCCCATCATCATCGGACGATCTGCAAAAAATACACAATTCAACAAATCAACAATTTGAGTCGACATAACCTAATTTAACTAGTTTCGATAAAATGATAATAATAGCATATCTGAGTGACCCTCGAGCTGTTCCGAGGCGTACA
>NW_017136698.1:0-394 GCF_001652005.2 Ceratina calcarata | reverse complement strand
TATGTGAATTGGTACATTTTGATATCACTGTATAAAACAAAACTTGTTTTACAATTTCCACTATGTAAGTCTAATAGTTTCTCATGGCAAAAATAAATCCGGAAACAGAAATGTTGTGCCGTTTTCGAAAAATACCAGCTGTTGTAACAATGCATGATTTTGGGGAAAAGGGAAAATTAAGAGTGCAAGAAAGTTCATTTTTTAATCAACAGATAAAGGAAACTTTCCACAATATATCCATGTAAACCATTGTTTGCTTTCGCTCCTTTTACTACTCGTAAATAATTGTTTATGTTTAAAAAAGCTGACGCGAGTATTTTACACACCCAATTTTTGTATTTATGTACAAATCCCTTTATCCAGCAGGAATTTGCTGCACGATATTGGATTCTAT
>NW_017136697.1:0-394 GCF_001652005.2 Ceratina calcarata | reverse complement strand
ACTAAAACACATGAAAATGAATGTATTTCAATGAAAAGTATAAATATAAATATATTTTAGGGGATAGGTGGCCCCTAACAGGTCCGGGATCGAAGTGCGTACGCGAAAGAAACCGGACACTGATTTTCCCTTTCTAACACCGTTTATTCAATAACCAGTGCACTGGATACTAAGGACACGTCCGGGTCTGCACTCCGAAATCCTTGGGGAATGGTCCGTCCCAGTTGGCTTCGAATTCGGCGCCGTCCGTGTGGTCCTCGTGCGTTGATCTTTCGTCGATTCAACGTCTTCGACGTTCAGTATTTCTGGAAAGTTGCAAATGCGAATTAATGAGTATTACGTCGCACTTCAAGCTCGTGCGGAAAGAGTTGCCACTTCTGGGCAGAACTCTGCG
>NW_017136696.1:0-395 GCF_001652005.2 Ceratina calcarata | reverse complement strand
CATGATAAAATATTTTTCTCCACATAACTTCTAATATTAAACTATTTTCCTTTTGTATAAAAATTTACAATGAAATTATTTTGCAGTTTGAAGTCAAACGAAAAGTATAGTGAGTTCACTCATGAAGATTTTCAACACAATGTCTAAAATAAACGTCCATATTAGAATACTTAAATGATAAAATAAAATATCTCCCTTTAACTCAGTCTCAGTAATGAAGTATCTTAATGTTCTTCAAAAATATAGAACAGAATTGTTTTGGAGTTTGAAGGCAAATAAAAAGAATGGTAAGTTCACTCATGAAGATTTTCAGCAGTATGTCCAAAGTGAAACTGCATATTAGAATACTTAAGGATGTACTGGCTATACAGTCAATCTCAAAAGTTTATGTACCT
>NW_017136695.1:0-395 GCF_001652005.2 Ceratina calcarata | reverse complement strand
GTCAGGTCTCTGATGAGTTTATTGTTTGGAACATCAGTGCTGAAGCTTTCAATGAAACGCTCAATGTATTCCCCTATAAGAGGAGTGCCAGTCCTCCTGCAAAGCTCCGAAGTGCTAGTTTTTCAGTGAACCTTAATGATTGACTTTAATATTTTATTTTGCACTCTTTGCATTTGGATCTTTCTGGTTTTTGAGATGCAATCCCACTAGACTAGTGCTCCATAAGTGAGAACAGGCCTAATACAGATTCTGTATAGAGAGTCTGATGTTTCTGTTTAAATGCGACGAGCGGTTTATGTGTGCTCTGAGCGCACCCGCCACCTTCATAGTTTTTAAGATACGATCAGATAGAGCTGGTATCCAGGTGAGCCTGGTAGTCACACCTAGGTAGGTCA
>NW_017136694.1:0-395 GCF_001652005.2 Ceratina calcarata | reverse complement strand
GCGGCGCCGAGCCGCAACATTTTTTCCTGCACATAACGCGTGGTCGGAATTGAATTTCATTTAGGGAAAGAGATTGGCAGCTCTATTCTCACGGACGCGTATGGCGAACGGGGTTCCGCTCTGAACGCGTTGAAATACGATCGAGCCGAATTGTAATCGGGTTTTTGTCCCCCGCCATTTTTACGCGCGACGAGATTACACGTTTGCCAGCAACGAAATCTCTGGGACACGGTTGTCATAGTATTGTAATTTAAGAAGACCTATGATTGTCAGAGAGGACGCGCTTTGTATGTGTACGTGTAAATGCTTCTTGCAATGAACTTTTCATCGTGAAGCCTTTGAATCTTCGATAGAAAAAAGTTTTGGGAGGATTGAAAACGTATACGGGAAAAAAA
>NW_017136693.1:0-395 GCF_001652005.2 Ceratina calcarata | reverse complement strand
TATATTTACATTTATTCAGCTTTTATTGCTGAATGATTTTTAAAAGCAGGATATCCCCTTTCTAAAATTGTTTAGAAACGTATGGTAATATTGTTGATCGTGGCTCAAAATAGTGCAATCTAACTGCAATGCGGAATGGTTATATTTGGCGAAGTACGCTGACTTAGGAGTGACTGTTCCTTCGACGAGCAAGGAAACTTCTGCCCGCATTGCGGTAGCTTCAACCGTGGAACTATTCAAGCTGAGAGGGCAAACATTGTCTCTTATTAATGACGACAGCTGCTAGTGTCTTTACATGTACGTTCTGTCCACGAGTAGATGTCAAGCATTAAAGGAACAGTTATCATTGTTTTATTTTCAATTATATAATCACACCATGACAATTATCAAAGCAC
>NW_017136692.1:0-395 GCF_001652005.2 Ceratina calcarata | reverse complement strand
TTAGCATCCCTGAAAGAAACCCGACCTTCGATTCCTTGTAATATTTACAACATTCACATTGTAATATTTACATCTCGAAATCCACGAGATTTACAAAAAAATTGCACAAAATCAAAATAAAACTATTCATGATCTTCAAAAAAATATAGAAGGTCATTTTTGTGAAACGTGATAATTTCGGAGATAAAGTGTTAGAATTCTCGACAAATTACTTTCAGATAAGATTTTAAGAACAGATGGTACAAATATTTCTAGGATTCGCCTGGTTTCAAGAATTCGTATCAATCCGTATCAGTAATATCCATTAATCAGTTACTATTACGTGACTATAAACACAACGCTGCATCCTTTAAATCTTAATTAACAATGTAATCAACTGATCGCGCAATCACACT
>NW_017136691.1:0-395 GCF_001652005.2 Ceratina calcarata | reverse complement strand
AACGTTGGAGTCACAATGAATATAAGTCGATGATACTTTGATGGAAAAATCGTATAGACGTAGTTTACTGTGTTGATTCTTGAACTGAACTGCTTTTAGGGTGTTCATCACACCTCTCTTTATAGTTCTTCGTTATGAGAGATCGAGAGAGAAGAATTGAGGTTCTGAGAGAGCGAAATCTGTTGATGCTGTTTTTGACTGTTCTCACGGTAAAATGCTGATGCTATGTCAGCAAAGTCGCACGCGTGACTTTTTGTCTAGATTCTGCGGTCTTATCATTTGGACCGAATATAGGTGAAAATACTCTTAGATATTAATGTTTCTTCTTCTCTAATTATTCTCTCCTTACAGTGTCTCTCATCCGGATAATTAATTATTCGATAAATGTTCTCATT
>NW_017136690.1:0-395 GCF_001652005.2 Ceratina calcarata | reverse complement strand
ACTCTATCTCTAGTGATTTTCCCCCTGTCTCTGTACGCCAGGTAGTCTAGCAGAGCTGGACACGCTGAGTAATTCGCCGTGTGTCCTCCACCACAGTTGGCGCAGGTCGGCGCCTCCTCCATGGGTTTAGTACAGGTGGAAGTGTGATGCCCTTTTCCACATTTGACACACCTGGGCTGCACGTTGCAATTCAGCCGCGTTCCATGTAGCCGCGTGTCCAAACTTTTGACACCGGAAACATTGCGTATAGTTCTTCTGAGAAAAATACTTGTCCCAGTAGACCCTGATGCGAAACAGGTACCCGATCTTGTTGACAAGATTTAAAGAGGTGCCCGGGGGGAAGTTAACTCTATAGACTTGTCTATTACCATTGTTACCGATAACGGAACACGAAA
>NW_017136689.1:4762-6894 GCF_001652005.2 Ceratina calcarata | reverse complement strand
ATTCAATGTCGTTTTATTCGTGTCACTCGGTTCTTCAATATGAGACGTCGATTCCCTTCGATAGGGTCTGTTATTTCTGGTAGGTCTGGAACCTTTTAATAAGGGCCCAGTGTACCCTGGGGCCCTGGTATTTGGCGCATGCTGCTGAGGCAGTTTGTCAAACGGTCTTGAATTCGACGTCGAGGGCTTCTTCGGTCTTGGCCTCACGGGGAGGGTGAAAGTTGGTCGACTGGGCGCACTGTCTATCGTAGGCTTCTTATTACTCGAATCTATGGAGATATAATATTTTTTTTTAAGAATTGCTGCCCACAAAAATGGCCACAAATATGGGAAATTAAATTGTATTTAATAATTAATGAATAAAAGAATAATTGTTACTCGAATCTATGAAAATGTAATATTTTTTTAAGAATCGACGTTGCCCACTAAAATGGCCAAAATATAGGAATCGATTATTACCCTTAAAACAGTTTATAAGAAATTTTGTCGACTATAGAAAAATGTTTTCTTAAGGGGAATCAATATTACCCATTAAAATGGCCAAAAATCTTCTTATATAACAATGGCAACTTTTTATTATATGTACCAAGAGTCGAGTCGAAGCCATTGGCAAATTTGCTCAGGTAATTCAGTTTATGCGAATTTTCAAAATCATCCTTTTGGTCGGTGGTAGCAAAGTCTGACCCAGGGAATGATTCCTTGGCCCTAGGCGGTGGGTCGCTGTGATGCGGTGGGAATAAATCAGTATAGCCATGAACGTGGCAACTACAGCAAGTCGGTACTTTGAAGATGTCCATATGAAGGCCCAATTTGCTGTCCCAAGTCAACAGCCTGTGATAATTGTACACCTGCACGCAGGAGGACCGATAGTTCTCAGAAATGAACGAGCAGCTAGTCTGAGGATTCCTAAAATGAAGGATTACAATTTTATTATTATTACAAAATTAAATATAAATTATTTACAATATAATTTGTACAATTTTATAAAATAGTCGATGTTTTATTTTAACTTACGAGCATTTCTCTAATCGTAGGGTCTGTGTATGCTCGCCGGTGTTTATTATGTACTTCCATATACCGGAAGCTGCTCTGGCTAGCTGGGGTCGGGCGTATTTTATCACCGATGGACAAGTGAAACCCTCCTCGACGTTCTCAAATGGCGAACTCACATCAGAACGTCTAAAAATGATTCAATGAAGTCAGTCAAAATTGAATATATATTCTTGTCACGAAAGTCCATATCTGTGCTAGAATGGACCAGAGATATGGACTCTCGTGACAGGAACTATAAAGTGACTTTCAAGATTCTAGAGAAATCTTTTTTCTTTCTCAATTATAGGAGAAAGACAACAAGATTTTATAGGGAATTTGGGCATTTTGGGTCCAAAAGGCCTCATCTTCTGATGGTAAGGAATCATTTGGTGCCACAATTTCTATTATTTCACAGAAAATGATAGAAATATAGTGAAACGTAGTAGAAATTGTTACATTAATTGAATGATTTCATGTATACTTGTTATGATTGTTACATAAATTAGATAGAATCTCACCTCCTAATCTCGTTGCTCTCATATCGATTCTCATACTTATTCTCCAGTGGCAACGAGATAGGTAGACTCTCTCCAGACTCATCGAAATCCTGAGACTTATAATCAGCCAACAGAGCAGCCACCATCTCTTTATTGCTCCTCAAACTCCTAGTAATTGCCTCGCTGAAAAAAAAAGTTTCACCCAATTAAATCTAATGAAGAAATCATAATAACAGTTGAATTAATTCTAAACGAGAAGAAGAAGTTGTCTCTATGAATAAATTATCCCACGAGACGAGGAAACGAAAGTCGATGCTTTCGCCAATTGCCAAGCTTCCTTCCTCGTTCACTTCGTAATTCTTCATTAAAAAGCAACGAATTATGAGAACGAATTGCGCAATTCGAGACAATTCCTAACTGCGTACAGGAAAACGACGCTTTCTTCTGTTTACTACTATTTTTTTTTTTTAAATAAGGAAACCGAGGAATTACGTGCGTCTATTGTGAAACTACAACAATTATAGTGTAAATCATATCAGAGAAATTTCACTATGACTCACGTGTCTTCACATTACGTAATCATATTTTTACTTAATTATGTAG
>NW_017136689.1:3037-4141 GCF_001652005.2 Ceratina calcarata | reverse complement strand
TAATTCTCCTTCTTCCTTTTCTGTATCATCGTCTCACTTGAGTTCGAAGTTTCAGTTAATGCTTAGAAGTGGAAAGTAGAAAATTTGCAATTAGTTGAATCGTTTGAGTACTCGTCTGCGACAAATACACAAAATGGTACATGTCTCCGTGATTTATGATAGAAAGGTGCTCTAAACACAGACTTTCTAAGAGCTAGCTATGCGAAATCGTGAAGTCTCTCGTTTGAGATAACTAGACTGAATTTCATGCATTTGGAAGAAAATCATTAAACCAGCATCACTGCATGACTGGGCGTCATGCATAAAATAAATACTGCAAAATCCAAACAATAAAACAATAAAAATCTCTACTCAAAATGATGTGTATGAGTGTGTGTGTAAATGTGTGAACAATGAAAGAATAAATGAAACTGGACGACTGAAGTTAATCTCTTCTTTAAATAAAACAAGAGTAATCTTGATTTTTCCCAAAAGAAGAGAATCTTTCATTTCAGTAAATAAAAATGGATCCCAAATACGAAGTAATTCCTCTTCCTTTCCATAATTGGAGAAAAAACTGTTTAATACTAAAAGGAGTGAAACTGTTTCTTACCTCTGGCAATTCTTCTGGGGTCTCTTCATCACCAGTAGCATCCTCGGATATTATTTTAGCGATGTCTTCACTTTTCGGAAGCGAGAGTTCCCTGCTGCTGTTTTTACGACTTCCTTGAATTTTATCTGTCCCGTTGCTGGCCACAGTGTCATGGTCGGTCTTAATGGACGTCGTGGTACCGTTGCTCTCTTTATGGTTGTTGTGGTCCTCTTTGGGATCATCCTCGGCGAACACGTTAATCGAGGATAGTAGAACGACCGTCTGGAATGAAGAG
Organism: Ceratina calcarata; assembly: GCF_001652005.2. NCBI lineage: Eukaryota > Metazoa > Arthropoda > Insecta > Hymenoptera > Apidae > Ceratina > Ceratina calcarata. The sequence goes on along the minus strand of NW_017136689.1, from coordinate 3,275 downwards.
TGAAATCTTGGGTATAATAGTCGATCATTTGAATTATGGTTGCCCAAAAATTTAGATAGCAATGAAGCAATTATGGCTGAATTATATTTATCATCAGGGCAATTATCCTAATTGCTCTATTAGGGTATTCTTGAATTTTTATTATTTATAGAATTATTTATAGAATCATTTGCATCTGATGAATCCATTAAATTGTTTTAAACAATTGAAATTAATTTGTTAAAATTGTCTAATTAAT
>NW_017136689.1:0-377 GCF_001652005.2 Ceratina calcarata | reverse complement strand
TTTTTATAATTTTGTATAATAAAATTGTTTAAATTGCAAAATTCTAAACAATGATTTTTCTTCTTTAGAAGATATGAGATAGAATTTATGTTCTGATTTGTTTAATTGAAATTTGACGAGATGAGGGAAAAGTTGATGGACGATGCGATCAAAACGACCGGATAGAAAGTGTTATAGTCTTATTATGAGGATGTATAACCATTTCTTCTACCATAATCTCGTGCATAAGCGTTAATTCGTTCTCTCTTTACTCGAGAACAGCGACATTGATTAAACCGTTGCATTTAACTTTCTAAAATAATTTAGCTTTCCCCTTAGCGGAGTCGCTCGTATTTAGAATTCTTTATTAAACTGCACGTCTCCATACAAACTATTCC
>NW_017136688.1:0-395 GCF_001652005.2 Ceratina calcarata | reverse complement strand
TACTCAAATAATTAAATCAAACGACACGGTGGAAAAATAATGTTAAAGAAACCTGTTCACCCCGAAAAGGTGAAAGCGAGTAAATTCCCCAAGCCCGTGGTTGATTTCAAATGAACTCACTAAACGCTTCGATTTTTATGGCTCTTACGAATTTATTAGAAAAGGTCACAATACGCACAAGCAAATACACCNAAAACGATGCCACAGCCGCACCAATGCAATCGCTTTACAATTAACAAACGCGTCTAGATCGCGCCAACTCGATCGCTCTACAATTAACAAGCGCGACTAAGTAGCGCCAACGCGATCGCTCCACAATTAACAAGCGCGGCTAAGTAGGGTCAACGCGATCGCTCTACCATAAACGAACGAAAGCGCAAACCCGTGGCCACCTG
>NW_017136687.1:0-395 GCF_001652005.2 Ceratina calcarata | reverse complement strand
GACGCCACGGTCGTACACACGTTCCGTACCATCGCATCGTGCGGCCTCTGTCTCTTTTCGGTACGACTAAACACCGACCTCGACTACTATTACCGCCTCTATTCCCATCGCGCCGTTCCATACCTTTGTGTCCCCGCAACACTCGTTCGTACACAGACACGACGTTTCTTTCGATTTGTTTGCTTGGTTATTGAAATACCTTTTCCGCCTTGTCTTTCTTTTTTCTGTCGACTAGTATTGGATTACCCCGTCTACTGTATCTAGCGTTTCGAACGATTCCGCTTGATACTGTTAACTTTCAAAGGAAGATTCGAAATAAAACTGAACTCTACCTATGAGACGTTAGTTCACTAATTGTTTAATTTAATAGTAATTAATAAAATATAATAAAGAAA
>NW_017136686.1:0-395 GCF_001652005.2 Ceratina calcarata | reverse complement strand
TGCTAACCGATATTTCTGGCATACAATTTTCTACTCTACAGTTCATACTTGTGCTTATACTTTCTGGCAACAACTTCCGAGTATCGAGCATATCATCAGAGTTTGTATAAGAGTCTTGAAACTTAGAATTATTAGAAGCTTTTACACAGTTGATTATTTCATTTGACGATATTTCTTTCTCAAAACATTCTGAAGAAGCATAATTTATTTTTTCAATTGTAGCAGATCCTTGTCTAACTAATGCAAGTGTGGGTATTGCACTTTTGAGTAGTCTTTTAAGAACAGTATACTCATTGGTTTCATGAAATGCACTTGGTTTAAAATGATCACTGCAGATCACTTTCTTGAGATAGTCGATACTCCAGTAATTTGCATCCATTTTGCCTTAAATTCTG
>NW_017136685.1:0-395 GCF_001652005.2 Ceratina calcarata | reverse complement strand
GTGCTTCCGGACTAAGGGCACGCATTTCTATAAGATGGCAAGAACGTACTTGTGCGGCACATTGTTCGTTAAATGTCTCAGATGTGAGATGTCATCCGTGGTCGACCTTCCCTTCCGAAAGCCAAATTGGCAGTCGCTGGCAAAGTTCCGATCCAGGAGAGTGGGGTGCAGTCTCTGGGCGAGGATTTCCTCCAGGCATTTACCCAGGATCGGCAGGAGGCATATCGGTCGGTAGGACGAGGTCTGAGAAGCGTCCTTGTCTGAGCCCTTTAGTAGTGCGCGGATGGAGCCCACCTTCCAAATCCCAGGGAACACGCCGTGCTCCAAACATCCATTAAAAAGACGGAGAAGGTCGTCGGCCAGCACCGAGTAGGAGCAGGGATCTCGTAACTTTA
>NW_017136684.1:0-395 GCF_001652005.2 Ceratina calcarata | reverse complement strand
GCGATCGTTTCTTATTTTAATAAGCCACTGGTCTGGCAACGTTCTATTGCGCGGGTTCATGTTGTAACTCATACCGATTCGAGTCCGGTAAAGTCGCGTCCTTCAATCATAAGACTGACGCACAGAGTCTCGTAATTTGTTTGTAAGAGAAATATATCATTGTTATCCGTTTATTTCATCTAAATAATTTCAAATTTCCTATCAATTACGAGTCCTCCTCCCAAGGAGACACGTACTCCTCCCTCCCGAATACGCCAGCGGAGTATTCGTTTACAGAGTCCTATTTTTATGAGGAGATTTGAATTTCTCTTAAAAAGCACGAATTTTGAGGAGGGATTTTAAAAGAATAAAATAATGTACCACTTTATAAAACCTAAGATCTTTTCATCGATCTG
>NW_017136683.1:0-395 GCF_001652005.2 Ceratina calcarata | reverse complement strand
CATTATTTCTATTATGAAGGGGATATTTGATACAAACATACGATACTTTTATATTAAATGTAATTTGTGCTAAGAATAATCTGTTTATATCTTTTGCATTCATTTTGCATTTATCAATATTTTCATATTATGTATTTGCATATAAAAAATATGTGAACGTGTCGTATGCAAATATTTGATAAATATTTCTAACTGTGACAGAAATACATTTTAATTTCTCGAAACGCGTGAATAAATTCATTGTAATTATCTCATAACGGATTCTGATAAAATCATGAAACAAGTTATTTGACATGATTCCTCTTATTGTCTCGTCTCTCGTCGGAACAATCAGGTCGAAGAAATTAATAATGCAATATGTTTTATGTTATAGATAAATTCACTACAATCTACAT
>NW_017136681.1:0-395 GCF_001652005.2 Ceratina calcarata | reverse complement strand
AGTGTACATTCTTCCAGGAAATCATCAGCGTAATTCAGAATAAATGTATTCAATTATAAAATTAGAAACCGAGAGATTATAAAACATTAAATTAGATTCTGGATTAAGCGTTTGAAACTCACTTTATGTCTGCTGCAGCGGTTGTTTCGCTATTAAATAAAGCTATAATGACGAGTCTAATTCGCAGGAGTCGTGTCCTGGGGCGAGGGATGCGCGAAACCCGGCTACCCCGGCGTTTACAGCCGTGTGAATCGTTACCTCACGTGGATCGCGCAAAACACCGAGGACGCGTGTTATTGTTGACCCGACGCATGCGAGATCACTCATTAATTGACTGCGAATTTTTATGTCAAATAAAACATTTGTAGTAACAATTCAAGAAATACGATATAGAT
>NW_017136680.1:0-395 GCF_001652005.2 Ceratina calcarata | reverse complement strand
TGATATATGTGTACATGATTATGAAAAAGAAACGCATAATATTAGAAGTAGGAATTTGAAAAAGGAGACTAAATATTTTAGAATTAACTTAATGTCAAATACAAAACCAAAATTTTGGATTATTGAACAGGAATATGTACCTAATCGTATCAATACATTTCAGTGCTTTGAAATATATTATGAAACAAGAAAGACAGCACCATATCCAAAATTAAGGATGTTGGGCTATACATATACTTAAACGATGCTAAAATGTGGAATGTGTTATTATGTATATGTGTACATATGTATATATTATACATGTAGATTCCTATTACTATTAAAATGCTACCTGTAAAATTTTAAATAAATTCATAGGTTTTTTGAAAAATTATAGTGACTTAAAATTTGCATTT
>NW_017136679.1:0-395 GCF_001652005.2 Ceratina calcarata | reverse complement strand
CGTTTGCTGATGTTTTGGGCGATGGATGGAAGGAGGTGGCCAGCAGGAGATCGAGAAAGGAACCGGTCAAAATACCAAAGGGTCCAGTCGTTCAGGTGCAGAAAGAGGTTAGGGTTACCATCGAGCCCTCGGAGGAAGCGAAAGGGAAGTACATGAAGTCCGATGATGTCAAATCAATGGTCATGAAGACCATTGACCCCAAGGAATTTGGGATGAAGGTTTCTCGAGTTATTTCAGGTAGAAACAACTCCATCAAGATAGTGGCTAGAGAAATGGACATGAACAAACTGACAACTGACCCGTCGCTCAAGAAAGAGGGGCTGGTGGTAAAAGAGAGCTCCAAATACTTACCAAGGTTGATGATCCGCGATGTACCGGTGGAAATGAAGGACGAT
>NW_017136678.1:0-395 GCF_001652005.2 Ceratina calcarata | reverse complement strand
GGTACAGATCGAATAAGTACAACGGGTTATTTATTTAAGTTGTATGAACGATGTATAGACAACGAGAAAAGCCCCCGATAGACAGGGCCACCCGAGACAACCCATCGTCTCCCCAACTAAATTAACGATGACTAATTTAACGAATAACCCACAACAAGGAAGGAAACCACCTCGGAAACGCAACCTACCGACAAAAACAGGACACACACACACGCAAAGAAGGAACCTGATCGGAACGCAACCACCACACACGAATAAAACACGCAAGAAAAGAAGGAGAAAAAAGGAAGAAGGAGAACCAGGACAAGGCAACCAAAGCAACCCGAGACGGCAACGCCATAGGAAGGCCGGAACAAAGGCCCACCCGAGAGCGAGGGAAATTTTTTTTTTTTTTT
>NW_017136677.1:0-395 GCF_001652005.2 Ceratina calcarata | reverse complement strand
GCCGCACCATTCACCCCTACGATAGGGATGGACATGGCTGCCTTGAGAACATTGCGCCATGAAAACGCAAGTCCCTCAGGTGACAGAGGGCTCGCAATTACCGCCTGGACTAGGAGGAATTTCATGATTAAACGCTGATTTTTCAACTTGATGCCACGTAGTGAGGGTTCTTAGTGATTACACTAAGTGTAAGTATTCATAATTTTATAATTAGATGCCCAAACGGATTTTTAGCATGGAGTGGGAAACGATTTTTCCGAAGGGAAGTTGGGAAAAAAGAATCATTCGCTTCCAAATAACCATGGACAGCAACATCTCCAACGCAGAGTATTATGATATGTTCTGGACGTACGCGCAGTGCGATGGAAATGCGGAAATGGCCGCCCGGCGATATC
>NW_017136676.1:0-395 GCF_001652005.2 Ceratina calcarata | reverse complement strand
GGTTATACTTGCGCAGTGATGTAATTTCGCAGAGCGGTAATTACGACGATCGAATCCCATTCCTCTTTACTGAGATGAATTAAGCAGAGCAATTGCTTTTTGTTTGAATTTAGAACTGAAATGAGATATCATGTAAATAAAATCTGCGATGTTTATTCTTGTGAACTTTTTTACAAACTACGAATGAATGTCGGAATTTATGTATTTGAGGGAATAAAATCGTATTGCTGAAATAAATTAATTTCCTACAAACAAGTATGCAATATAATTTTTATTTTGACTGAAAATCATGACGGACGAGTTCGGAAAATTAAATTTTTTTACACCCATAATTGAATAGAGATGATCAAATAAAAACGAATAGATTAGGAAGATTTATTGAATAATAAATATTT
>NW_017136675.1:0-395 GCF_001652005.2 Ceratina calcarata | reverse complement strand
GCTATCAGAATTTCGAAAATCCCTTCTTGCAAAGAAATATGGGACACCGACCAACGATAGATAGAACTCACATTCGTTTTATTCGCTTTCCGGTTCTCCCTTTTTTATTCTCTCTTCCGGCTTTTAAAGTAGACGAAACGGAAAACAGAAACGAGCTATCACCTTTAAAAAAAAAGGTACGGAAGAGAAATGAAAAAACGAGGAGGTGAAGTTTGAAACTCGACGGACCGGGGAAAGTCACGCGCATGTGTTCGATACGCGAGGGGCAGAATGGGTCGGTCAGTGGATTTCAAACCGAATTCGCGTACTTCCGCGTGTACATGCGAATGTACTCCTGTGTTCGTAAGTCTTTCATTTTCAAGTTTCAAATTCCGACAAACCCGATTGAAATTTTG
>NW_017136674.1:0-395 GCF_001652005.2 Ceratina calcarata | reverse complement strand
TTTTTTTTTGTTCGATTGTTAACGTTTTCAACAGGTTCTTGTTCTTCAGGACTTTGTCAGCCCAGATGTGACAGCCGTATAGGGCCATCGAGTTGAAGGAGTTAACGTAGAGTCTCCTTATTTCCTCTCGGGGGCCACCCACGTTTGGCAATATGTTTGAGAGAACGTTAGTGTATCCTCTTAGTCTCGGGACCAGGTTGTCAATGTGCTGATTGAACGTTAGTCTTTCATCCAGGATTATCCCAAGGTAACACATTTCTGTTTTCATTGGTATGCAGATACCGTTTATGGTCATCTTTTTGTGTTCTTCGCCGATCTTCATGTTTCTCGGATAGAAGCAGGTGATCGTAGTCTTACTTGTCGCTACTTTGAGCCCTATTTTCTCTATTTTTTTT
>NW_017136673.1:0-395 GCF_001652005.2 Ceratina calcarata | reverse complement strand
CTTTAACTAATACAATACATCTGCAATCGATGCATTTATTAATAAATTGTAATAAATACTCGATTATTTACGTTCATATTTCGTTGCCCTCAAATTACATATATGCTTGTAAAATGTATATTCCGATTCAAGTATAAATTATTATACATTTTATGTAATATATATACATACATATACAATATAATACTATATATATTATATAAAATGTATACATGTATATAGCACGTAATGTCTGTTGTGCGTGTGTATTATATGAAATGTGCGTACATATATACATATATACATGTATACACTATATAAAATATGACAGTACAATAGTTTGTATTTATATATGTATATATATGTATACATGCACACGCACAAATATATATGTATGTATACAAGTAATATATATA
>NW_017136672.1:0-395 GCF_001652005.2 Ceratina calcarata | reverse complement strand
ATTTAATTGTTATTCAATTGAAATGGATGGGGAAATGATAGATTGTTGATAGGCCCAGCGTCCGGATCCGAGCCAACGCTTCCGATTCGGAGCTCGCGCCAACCGAGAGCTCTGATTGGTCGAGGTTTTTTGTTAATAACTCCTCAACCACGCCGCCAACAACTTTTACGTTAAGGAAAATGTTGTTTAAAATTACGTCAGGAACCTCCCATTTCAATATCTTACACTAGTTTTGGGACATCTTGTATACACATTGACACAAATATTTGTAACCTCCATTTTAAGACCGAAGGACATAAACTAAATCTACTTACTATTACATACAAAGCTGGTCCGGAATGTCTTCAGGTTACCCACAGGTACATTTATACATGTATACAATATGTATATTTCAG
>NW_017136671.1:0-395 GCF_001652005.2 Ceratina calcarata | reverse complement strand
ATATAGGCTCGATGTAATCATATCTGTTCATATAGCTGGAGATACGTTCTAATTTATGTATGTATATGTACATAGCGTATACATGTAGCTACAGAGTGGTGAATAATCCCCGGGGGAAATGTTTCATGCAAAATATTTATGAGATCATTTTCGAACGGTGAGACCGTCCATCATTCTGTCGTCCTCCTCAGTATTAAAAATCTCGATTACAGGAATTGTGAAGCATATACAGGGTGGGGCAATAACTATTACCACTTGAAATATTTTCTAAACTATAAGTTTTACAAAAACATTTCTTCGAACAAAATTGCACAGTACGAATGGAGATAGTGGTGATAGCAGGTTTTTAGCAGGTGGAGGTACTTCGGACATTTGAAGGTCACCGTCATTTTTTT
>NW_017136670.1:0-395 GCF_001652005.2 Ceratina calcarata | reverse complement strand
TGTTTCTGCTATACCACTATTTTCAGTTGTATTTCCAATAGAAGTGGATGCAATGGGTTTTATTTCCTGCGTTGATGTTCCAGGTTATACCAGGTGCACTCTATCGATGTCTACCGATCCAGCTTCTTCGTGAACGCGTCGGTTGGCTTCTAGTATTGTAAAATGCTTGTGCTTCAAATGTTCGTGTAAATTCGTAGTATTTCTTGAACTTTTGTATTCTCTTTTACATAAGAGTCACATTATATATGCTGGTGTCTTTCGTTCGAAATACTCCCATACTATTGACCGTTTTTGACGGTACATTGCAAGAACTAGTAATACACTTAAACTGGCTATACACACTTAGAATTATATTAAATGTATGCATCTATTAATATTAATTCAAATAAATACTA
>NW_017136669.1:0-396 GCF_001652005.2 Ceratina calcarata | reverse complement strand
GAACAATTCCTCGAATTCCATGAAGAAATAATGCTGGGATACTATGGAAAAACAGCCCAATTTTATGGTCAATATATTACATTAATAAAATATTTTCTAATTTTCGATCGCAGTATAAGAATGAGTAATTTTGAATTGTATAAATACATAATAGCAAAAATTTCAAACGTTTTTTTCACTTTTAATCAAAGGAATTATGCCCATTGGTTAACTTTTTATCACNCCCTTTTCCAGGATACCGTTTGATCTTACATTAGAACAGACGATTAACGCTGAATCGGGTAGAAAGTTAACAGGAATTGCACATTTGAGGAATTCGATTGCTGCTCGTCAAAGGTGATGTTTGAATCATGCCATCAGATGCACATTAATTTCCCACACTCTAACAGAATGCGG
>NW_017136668.1:6205-10580 GCF_001652005.2 Ceratina calcarata | reverse complement strand
GTGAATTTGCTGAGTTGCGGATCATATCCGCGTTCGAGAATCGAATTGGATCTACAGGGTTCCTTTCTGTAATCAACGTTTTATGGTGGAAAGATAATTCGCCTTTTTCTTGTACTAGGAACGGGCTGCCTATTAGACCAGAAACTCCCTCCGGCAAGCTTCCGGTGCCAATAATGTGAAAGAATATTTCGCTATCATTTACCATTATATACGTTGCTTTGTTCGTGATCATTTTCGATCGTAATTGGACGATTGCAAGAACAGGTGCTTCCGGACTAAGGGCACGCATTTCTATAAGATGGCAAGAACGTACTGGAGGACGTTATGGAGAACTGGATGCTGTGCGCTGCTTCCTCCACTGCGGCTCCCGTCTCAAATCTCACATTCGTGAGGTTACGCTCTTTCTCGCGTTGCAGGGCGACTCGGAATTTATCCCAGTCCGCGTTCTTTACTAGAAAGCGCGGCAACGGTTTGGAGAGCGATTCATTGGTCGGAGAGTCTACAATGAAACAGATGGCATTATGGTCGCTGGTCGTGAGGCCTTCCTTCACAGTCCACCCAGTTATGTGCCCTATAATCGACTCCGTTGCCAGCGTTACATCGATATTTGAGGTCCCTGAGTACGATTGAAAGGTGGGCGGGTTACCCGGTTCGTTTAGAACTGGGACGTTATATTGCGCCAGGGCCTGCTCCAGCTTTTCTCCTCGATCGTCGGAGGTATGCGAGTGCCACAGCGGTGACCTGGCATTGACATCGGCACCGACGATCAATCGTTTGTTGCCGACTGTCTGAACGATGCGCTGCAGCTTGTCAATATAGGGGTCGATGTTGTGCGAGCACTGGAAGTAAAGGCTTGCAAAGAATATTTTCCCATGAGGTCCGGAAATTTCGACGGTGGTACAATGCTCATCGCTGAGGTGCGTAATCTTTAGTGCCGTAAGGGATGGGTTATTGACGGCAACCGCGGATTGGACAATTTCCCCGGGCTTCCCACCCGTTATTATCATGATACGGGAGCCAAAACCGATGAGTCTGCCTCGTACGTTGTACGGTTCCTGCATTAGGAGTACGTCGATTTTCCTCTGCTCCATAATTTTACATACTTCCAGGGAGACTATCTGTGACCTTCGCATGTTTAATTGCATAATTCTGAGCGGCGATTTACTGGCCATAGTCGATCCTAGCAAGTACTTGATTGATTGCTGCAGTATAAACAGGGCATTTTTTGTCAATGATGCTGTGAGCCGAGCTCTTACCTGCTTTGGCGCAGTTGGCACATTTTGCCTTCGCCATTTTATTGGGGCAAGCCTTAAAATTATGCCCTGGAGCAGCGCAGTGGCCGCACACTTCCTGCTCGCTTCTGCAGTACTTAGAGGTGTGCCCGTAGTTCTGGCATTTGAAGCAGCGCGTGGCTTCAACGTGATCCTGCACGCGGCAGCTGTTCCACCCTATGTACAGTCTTTCTTTTTTGGTCAGTACATCCCTCGCGTGTTTGGAAACTTCGAATACGTAATGGCATCGATCCTTGTTTCTGTTCCCTGTCTTGAACGCTATCTTGAGTTGCTGTCTGAGTTTCGCTTTGTCGGGCCCGTCCAGATTCTGCTCCACGACTGCCTCCGTGACAGATTCGTCGCTCATTGTGGTCGGAATGTCGTATACAATAACTCTGGGGTTCTTCTTGGCCGGAGCGCTGACGACGAGACCTGCGGATCTTAATTTCTCATTGTTTAGTAGAGACGTAACGTCTCTCTTATTAACGGTCTCGATTAGAATGCCGTTNAGGTATACCAGGACTCGCACCGCTTGGTGTAGACTGCCAAGACGGGCTATCATTGTATTCGCTGGCAGCCGCTTCATTCATGTATTCTTTGCCTTGCGGCTGCGTCGTTTGGTAAAATAATAAAGAAATAAATAAATAAATAAATAACATAAATCATGCAAATACTGATCACATTATGTGATCATAGTCAATAAACGCACACGCTAACTCAATCGACGATCGGAGGGCTATCATCGAAGCCGTTAGCGCGTCGCCCCTGCTCAAACCGAGGGCTTTCAAGTTCTTAAGTGTTACTGCGGGAATTGCTCCCCTACAGCCAACCACTATAGGCAAGACTTCCGCTTGCATGCCAGTTTGGTCTTGATCAATTCGGCGGTATCTTTGTATTTGTCCAGCTTTTCCTTGTACGCTCTTCGTAGATTGTCCTTATCTTCGTAACGCACGGTCACGTCTACAACGTACAGCCTATCCTGGTCTTTGATGACCAGATCCGGCTTCTTTAGTTCGCCCACTACGTTCACGACAGGCTCTGTGAATACCGCACATCGCCTCGAGGTCATTTCCTCGATTAGTTTTACTATTTCGTCGTGCCTTTTAATTCTAGCTGGTTTTGTGTGTATACAGTTACCCAGCACGTGCCCGAGTGTCTCCAATTGCATATGGCAATGTCGACAACTCGGGTCTATCTCTTTTCTAGCCCTTTTCAGAACGATCCTTGTGCCGAATGTATTCGTTCTAAGTTTTAACGCGTCTAAGTATCTAGACGGTTTGAACAGGGACGGCATGTATAGCCATTCCCTATCTTATCATTTTCAAAATTGTCTAGGCCTTGGCTCTGGGAGGAGAGCTGTCTCCATCTCTCGAAATGTCCCTTTCGGAGCCTAACACGCGCCGCTTCAATTTCATTAACAGTGGTCGGCCACTCCAATCCGACCGATCTCGCATATTTTTGAACTATCACCTCCTGCCTATCAAATGCCTCCCGTACTGCACTATCAGTGCTTTGTATCATGTGGAGGCTATTTCTTAACTTGGCTATTCGCACTACATCCGCCACCTATTGCACCCCGAGCCCTCCAGAACCCTTCTCCGTGTAAATTATACCATCCGTTGTAGATGGGTGCAGATGTAAAATTTCTTTTACAATCTGCTTGATTTCATGGTCTAGGGACTCAAGCGTGCTCAGCGGTGGCGGATTAGCCACTAGGGTATGAATGTATCTGGGCAGGAGGTGTGTTCTTATTAGATTTATTTTCTGATGGGGTTTCAGACCCATCCTCCTAATATTTCCTGCTGCCTTTATTATATTGCTAATTTGCTGGCGGTGTAGGCCCGTCCAGGGACCTATTGGGACACCTAGGTAAGTTATTAGATCCTCTGGCTCCATGGCCGGAGTAGGATCTCCGTTCATTTCTAGTTTGGGGTCTAAAATGTGCCACATTTTATTTTTGCAGACGATCTGGAAGATGCCACACTTACTGCTCTGTATGGACATTCCTAGACCCGATAGATACTTATTAAGTAGTTTTATTTGTCTTTTAGCTTCGCTAGTGCTTGACGCCAATAATAACAGATCGTCTGCAAAAGCAAGGATGGAGACATTCTCCTCTCCTATTCTGACGCCCTCCGTCGTCTCGTCAAGCACTTTAACTATCGGGTCTATCGCTACGTTGAATAACAAGGGAGACAGCGGATCCCCTTATTTGACACCTCGTTTGAGGTCTATGAGGACATCTGCCTCTTTCGCTTTTATTTTTGTCCTGCAGCCATCATACATGCCTTCAATGTATTTGGCGATAGCTGCAGGGATCCCCTTACTTGCCAGGCTTTTACTAATGATCTTATGGGGGACGGTATCGAACGCCTTGGCGATGTCGATTACCGTGACGACTCCACCCATACTCAGTTTCATCGCGCTGATTGCTTTGTCTAAAATTGCTATGTTTTGCTTACACCCGTCTTCTTGGGTGAAGCCCTTCTGCCTTGGATGAATCTGAATGGCAGATTTTAGCCTGCTGTCCAACATGGACGAATAAAGCCTACCCAACAGCGAGCCGATTGTTATTGGCCGCCAATTCTTCACATCTGCCACGTTTTTCCCTTGTTTTGGGATCAACGTGGTCCGATTTGTTCGCCATTGTGTTGGGTAGGCTCGATTCAGCATTAAGAGGTTGTAGAATTTGGACAGCAGGCTCAGCGCTCCTCTTTTCCGCAGGTGGGCCTTTTTAATAAGATCCACACTCGGCGCCGTGTTTGCTTTGATCTTCCTCATTTTGACTATTAATTCGTCTGTGGTAATGGGAGTCCAGATGTCCTCCGTTGGATAGATTTCACTCGGTCCCCCTCCGAGTGTAGGCAAACTTGTGGGTCCTGTGGTTCCCCACAACTCGCCGTAGAGCCTCCGAACGTCGGCTCCTGCCGGGGGCTCTATTCGCTCCCGCGTGTCGATTTTATTTCCTGCGACCCCCATATCGACAAGCTTTCGAGGACATTTATTGTATAACTCTTGGTATCGAGAATAACGAATCTTGTTCTGGCGTTGACGCCGGGCTCTTTGCCGCTGGGCCGCTACAATTAGATCGTCGCTCTTAATGC
>NW_017136668.1:0-5286 GCF_001652005.2 Ceratina calcarata | reverse complement strand
CCACCACAGCGCCGAGGCGCCGCCTGCATGGGTGGTCGGGGAGTGGATGTCTGCTTCGGAGCCTTCATCTTCGTGATTGAGTGCCGTTGTATTCCTCGGTGGACCAGAGTTCCTCTTTCTTAGAGAGCACTTTTCTCAGTGCAGCGGCGAATTCTTTGTACGTATCTCTCTCGATGCACGTTCTTATCTTGGTCGGGATTTGCGCTTCTTCGGATGTATGTTCAAGTATCGTGCCTGATCTCTCTGCGGCGAGCGCGTCGCAGTAGAATATTGTGTGCATTGGGGTGTCGTCCGGTCTCCCGCATACACATGTACTTGTGCGTCTTAGTCCGAGTGTATGGAGTTTACTGAAGAAATCTCCGTGTCCGGAGAGCGCCTGAGATGTGTAGTAGTCCGGTGTTATCCATTTCATTGCCATTCTATCCGGCACGCTGGGGAAGATGTCGTGTGTGTAGCGGCCTTTCGTCGAGTGCGTCCATCTGTGCTGCCATGTATCCAGGAGTATCGATTCTATTGTCTGTCTGGCCGGGATGCCCGAGGCGTTCGGGAACGAGTGTCCTCCGATTGTGAACGGTATGCCTTTCCGTATTTTATACCTGTAGGTTGCCTCCAGGATCTTCAAGTCGATTGGCCATATGCCGGCGATGATTGTCAGAGCCTCGGTCGATGTGGTGCGGTAGGCCTTTGTTACGCGGATCATTGCATACCTCTGCGCTTTTAGAAGAGTGGCCGTGTTCGTCTTGCTCATGAGGTCGCTCCATGCGGCTGCGGCGTAGCATGCAATTGGCACGAATAGTCCGTGGCAGATCGTGCGGAGGCATTCGTGTTTCAGGCCCCAGTGTCGTTTGGCAACGACTGCCAGAGCGTTGCATTTCTGCAGTGTCTTCGCTCGTACTTTTTCCGCATGTGTATTTACTCTTAGGCCTCTGTCGAAGTGTACCCCTAGATATCTAGCGCTGGCGTCCATTTTGATCTGCTTGTTCAGGAGTTTGATGTTGGGAGGCCGTTGTATATCGAGGTTGCCTCTCAGAAGAATCATTTCGGTTTTGCCGGCTGACAGGGATAGCTTCTCTTCGAGGCACCATTCTATTATGGCGTTGGTGGCGTCTTGTCCGAATTCCTCTAGTTGCGCTCTGCTGTTTCCGAAGATCAGGATTACCAAATCATCGGCATAAGCGATGGCCTCGTAGCCCTTTTCCTCGAGTCGCTGCAGTAGGCTGTCGAAGACGAGGTTCCAGAGGTTAGGTCCCAAAATGGAGCCTTGTGGGCACCCTTTGCTCGTCGATTTCTCGATCTCGCCGTGTTTGGCGATAAGTTTCACCGTCCTATTATTGAGGTAGTCCTTGATTAGTGCGTATATATTTCGCGGGCAGTTTCTCTGTCTGAGCCGGTAGAGAATACTCGGCCACCATACGTTGTCGAACGCGCCAGAGATGTCGAATAGGACTGCGAGCGCATACTTCTTTGGCGAGTCAGATATTATGTTTCTGAGTTTCAGAATGGCATCCTCCGTCGATTTTCCTTTCCGGAAACCGTATTGGCGGCTGGACGCATGGCGCGGGTGGTTAAATGTGCGCTCTAATCTTCGGGCCACGAGCTTTTCCAGGCATTTGCCGAGAACTGGCAGTAGACAGATGGGGCGATACGAGGATGTCTGCGACTCGTCTCTATCCTGGCCTGTGAGCAGTGCTCGAATGGAGCCTGTCTTCCAGATCTTCGGGAAGACTCCGAATTTCAGGCATCCATTGAACAGGCGGTAGAGGACGCCGCATAGCGGCGGGTAGGACGCCTTAAGGACTTCAACCTCGATATAGTCTGGTCCTGGGGCTTTGCCGTTCTTTAAGCTCTTCATGGCGGAGCTTATTTCCGAGATGGTGAATTTCGGATCATCGTCCTCGAGGTCGTAAGGGGCGTCAATGACGCTCCTTTTTTCCCGATGCAGGTCGCTCGTGTCTGTAGAGTCGTCCGGAACTAGAGCGTCGAGGAGTTCTGTGGCCGCGTTCCCAGGTGACTGCGGGGTTGCTGGTGGTTGCCGAGACGCTCGTCGAGAGGGCCTTCTCAGGCAGTATTCTCCTCATGCAGATCTTGTAAATCGGGCCCCAGGGTTTGTTACCTTCTTGAGAGACAAAGCTCTGCCAGCTCTCTCTCTTGGCTTTCCATACTTTGGCTGTATAGGCTTTGCGGATTGTCGAATATTGTTCCCTTTTGATTTTTCTCAGGTCAGCGTCCTTTTCCTGCTGAAAAGCTTTCCTGGCTCTGTACATTCGCTTCTTCTCTTTTGTCAAATGTTCTGTCCACCAGGGAACAGATTTGAGATACGGCTTCTTAGATTTTAATGTGCGTTTGCAGGTCTCTATTATTGCTGATTGTGGGGAGATGGCAGCATTCTCAATTTCTGTTTTGGAGTTGAATTTCAAATGTGCGAGTGTGTTCTCTGCCACATGCGCGAGAGTCTTCTGGAATTTCGGCCAGTCTGCGTTCGTGGTCTTGAATCTGGGCTGCGACTGGCTGTGCTGAGAGTGATGGCTCGAGCACATTTCGAACGTGATCGCGTTGTGGTCGCTGGACGACCATTCTTCTCTCACGCACCAGTTGTGTACAAGCGCGGTCATTGTCTCGGACGCCAGCGTGACGTCGATGTTCGAGTTGCCGTTGTGCGAGCGGTACGTCGGGGGGTGACCTGCCTCGTTGAGGACCAGGAGGTTCGCAGACGCAATCGTCCGCTCAAGTTCTTCTCCACGGTCGTCAGCCGTTTTGCTGAACCACAGGGGAGATTTCGCGTTTGCGTCCGCTGCGATAACCAGTTTCTCCCGCGGGAGAGCGCTGCATATCCTCTTAATTTGTTCTAGGTACGGTTCTATTGCATGTGCGTGTTGGAAGTAAATTGAAGCGAGATAAATTTTGCCAATCGGCCCGGTTATTTCAATGCATGTACAGTGGGTGTTGGAGAGGTGCGCGAGTTTCAGTACTGTGACCTGCGTGTTTCTGATTATTATACCGGATTGGACATGCTCGTTTGGGGCCCCACCGGAGACCGAGGTAACGCCTGCGCCGAAGCCAATGAATTTGCCTTTGGCGTTGTAGGGCTCTTGCATGAGTAATATGTCGATGTCTTCTGCTTCCATTACTCTGGCCATTTCCAGTGACACGATTTGGGACCTACGCATATTCAGCTGAGCGACTTTTAAAATAGGCTTATGAGCCATAGTCAGTTCTGGAGATTACTTGGTTTATGGCTGCGATGTATGCTGGGCAGTTTCTGTCTTTCACGTTGTGCTGGGACTGTCTATTTGCCTTTTTGCAGTTGTGGCAGGTGGCATCCTTCTTTTTACTTGGGCAGTCTCGGTAGTTATGACCCTGCGTCGCGCAGTGCCCGCAGATGTCGTGCTCGCTCTTACAGAACTTTGAAGTGTGGCCGAAACTGTGGCATTTGTAGCAGCGGGTAGCCGCGACGTAGTCCTGCACCTTGCAGCAATGCCATCCAATATACAAACGTTCGCGTTTAATAAGGACGTTCCGTGCCTCGTTGGATACATCAAGGACGAGGTTGTAGCTCTCCTTATTCTTGTCTCCGGTTTTAAAGGTGGCCTTCAACTGTTTCCGGAGTTTCTTTTTCTCTTCGCCGTCGAAATTTTGGTCTAGGATCGTATCTAGTAAGGCGTTATCATCTAAAGAACGCGGCACCTCGTAGATAATAACGCGCGGATTTTTCTTCGGAGGAGCACCTACAACAAGACCTGCGGCCTTTAGTTTCTCGTTCTGTACGAGTACCGAGATGTCGTCCTTTTTTGCCGTTTCGACCAGAATACCGTTCCCTTGTATTTTGCGAACGTTCTTGACCTGCAGTTTCTCGGTGCGAGGTGAAATTAACTTCAGAACTGCTTCCTTGGTTTTGTCGCTGGAGCTCAAACACTTGTCGTCTTTCGGAATTATTGTTACGACATTTGGCGGATCTCGCTTCTGGTTGGAGACTGCCGCCGCTTTGGACCTCACGCCGACGCGTTCCGCATACGTGGAATTCCTCGGTCGCTGAAGGGTATTCTCGCCTGCAGCGGATTCCTGAGAGAGCTTTTGCTCGGGTTTCTCTGTTTTGAGAGCTTTGATTTGGCCTTCGAGGTTGCTGCAGTATATGAGGGACTGGTCCAGGAGGCCTTGCAGCTTAGAAACTTCCCTCATAATAAAGTGCAGCGTTTCGCCCTGTTCCGTGCCTCTCCCTGAAGTGAGAAAAGCTAGAATGTTGTTGCTTATGTACGCAGACTTACTTTTCATTGAGGATATATCTCGTCCTGCCGCGGCTTTTCGCGGGGGTGCCTCGGATTCGGAGCCGGAATTGCCTGGGGCGTCAGCGAGCGTTTTCGCCGTTTTCTTCTTCCTCGATTTACCGGCCGTTTTGACATGACAGTCGGATATTTGACCCGATTTGTCGTCGGTCTCGTCGTCCGTGAGTATTTTCCTCTTTCGGAAGCTCTTAGTCCTCTTACTCACTACCTCGGAAAACTCCATATCGGTGGTTTCCTCGTCCTGCTTGGTGGCCATGTTGGCTATGACGTCACGCGCCCGTCGACCGACAGCCGAAAGAAGTACGTGCCAGCCTGGCCGGCCGAGATGGCGGGCCCACGCTTACTCGTATGGTAATATGAGATATTTACAGTATTTACAGGAATTCCGGTGATTTGGAGCAGTTCACTTAAGTTTCTGTTCGCGCACACCGGATTATGGTCAATTAGACAATGCTCCAGCCACGCACGGCACACAGTTGGCGAAAAATCGTTCGATAAAGGACGACGCGCAGGTGGCGTCGTGCGTTCACAAAGAGTTTACACCTATTTGCGATTATTTTGCGAAATACTGAATGTAGCGACTAAATTTCGCGGCCACTAGTACATTTCCACTCACTGAACACTTTGTATCACACTTTGTAATTAAATACTGGGAAAATCCCATCGATATCGATCTCGAAAAGCGGAGCGACGTGAAGGAGCGTCCTCTTTCCTCGCCACCTAGCGGAGGACTCAAGCCAACCCAACAGCGAGCCGATTGTTATTGGCCGCCAATTCTTCATATCTGCCACGTTTTTCCCTTGTTTTGGGATCAACGTGGTCCAATTTGTTCGCCATTGTGTTGGGTAGGCTCGATTCAGCATTAAGAGGTTGTAAAATTTGGACAGCAGGCTCAGCGCTCCTCTTTACCGCAGGTGGGCCTTTTTAATAAGATCGACACCCAGCGCCGTGTTTGCTTTGATCTTCCTCATTTTTACTATTAATTCGTCTGTGGTAATGGGAGTCC
>NW_017136667.1:0-395 GCF_001652005.2 Ceratina calcarata | reverse complement strand
GTATTTTCAACTGTGTCTCGATTGCAGAATGTTCTCGTTTTATATTTGGTTCTTGACACGCCTTTTCTAGCTATATGTTGCAACTATTTCTTGGTGGGGTAAGGCTTTTTACATGGTTTTTGGTTTTGGAGTCTTGATTTCCGATTGCTCCGCCCTGTTGAGTTACTTTTGCCAATTGGCGTGGCTCGTATTATTATTTGGAGTGGGGGTGTTCGATCTGTGTTCCTGGTATTTTTATCGTTTGTTCGTGATCGCTTCTATTTCCGGGAATATCCGTTTGTCCTCCTGTTTTTATTATTTCACCACTAGTGAGGTATGAATCTTGTTTCTGGATACGCACAGTTTCCTAAATGAGAATTATTATGGGGTATTGTATTTCTTATTGGATATTGTTC
>NW_017136666.1:0-395 GCF_001652005.2 Ceratina calcarata | reverse complement strand
TCCTTTACTCTATTTCTCAGTTTTGTTAACAATGATTTTTAGATGGAGTCACGACCAAAACCAAAATTTAATGTACCAAGTACTGTGAAGAGTGTAATTAATTCAATAAAGGAAGTTAAAACAGATATGAACACTAATAAAGAGTTGAAAGATAAGAATAATCAGCCACATAAAAGCTCTAGTGAAACTTTGAAAAAATGCAAGAGTACCATGAATATTACTGATAAATGTGCAACTGAAAATAAAGCTCCTTCCAAGCAGACTCTTACCAGATCAAAAACCATGTCTTCCATTAATAGTAGAGCTGTGAAAAGGCAAGCTACAACCTCAACAGTACGTGGGTATGTTAAGAAACCATATGTTCGACCTGTAGCCAAAGTGACAACTACTTCAAC
>NW_017136665.1:0-395 GCF_001652005.2 Ceratina calcarata | reverse complement strand
CAAAAACACGACATGGACAAACACGTAGCACTTGACGTTACAGATGGAAAAAAGATGTTAGGTTTATACTAGAATGCATCCAACGATACTTCGGGATACACACTTAAACAAACACAGCCGCTGCGTCGTACAACCAAAAAAACAATTTTATCAAAGATTGCACAATTGTTCGATCCATTAGGATTGTTAGGTCCAATAATTGTAAGAGCGAAAAGAATCATGCAAAGTCTCTGGAAAATTCACTTAGACTGGGATGAATCAATTCCATTAGATATTCACACTGCTTGAACCACATTCGAATTTCAATTGCACCTAATTAACGATCTCAACATACCAAGATGCGTAATAGCTGATCATTCCCAACAATTACAACTCCACGGATTTTGCGACGCTAG
>NW_017136664.1:0-395 GCF_001652005.2 Ceratina calcarata | reverse complement strand
TTTTTCCTTAGGCGTGCTTCCTCCATGTAGTATATGCTCTAAGATCAGAACCGTTAGATTACGTAAAACATCATCGTTTTAGATTAAAATTATAGCGAAATCACACCAAACTTTACTTTATCAGAATGGGATAAACACATGCCTAAACAATAAAGTAATCTTATAAGAAAATTTATCAAAAATTGAAATGCTGATCTGTTTAACTACTTCTGAGAACCACTTTCGTGTGGTTTCGATAAAACAAAAGAATACTTATGTGTATCACATATGGTGGCTAATGTAAAAAATACTTGCCTGGTCCTCCAATCCATTTCTCCCGTAATTATCTACATTGAACTTGCAATTTGGACGCGAATATACATATTCGTAGGTTAACCCAAGCCAAACTATATATA
>NW_017136663.1:0-395 GCF_001652005.2 Ceratina calcarata | reverse complement strand
TTTTTTTACAGATTTAACAACAATTTTAGCAGCCTTATCGGAAAGAGACAAGAAGGACGAGTGTATAAAACATGCGCTCAAAGTGCGTTCTGCGTGGTGGTTAGGCAATTTCCATGCATTTTTCAAACTGTACACTGCTGCACCCAGAATGGCAGCCTTCTTAATGGACTGGTTTGTTGCACGGGAACGCAAGAATGCATTGAAGACCATGATAAAGTCGTACGTACTAGACTCTTTAGAACTCATTCATTCATATTTGTCAAAATATTCTCAAACTGTATTTAACAGCTTATGGAAGTTAATCACGATAACAGAAAGAAATATAATAAATCGAAAAATAACTAATTTGATATTAACAGGTAAATCTAATTAGTAGAGAGTTCGACAATTTTAAG
>NW_017136662.1:0-395 GCF_001652005.2 Ceratina calcarata | reverse complement strand
GATATACACAAGCCTGTCCTAACGAGGATTACCAAAAATCGGCACTAACTTTCTGGACGAATTAACCATCATTTTACCTGGCTTGGTAGTTCTAATGTTAAAATACTGTCTAATATTATTTACTATAATTATCAGAAATAACGTCCTTAATTATTATACAGAGTGTTTCGTCTAAAACAGTTCACCTAAGTATCTCTTCTATATCTGAAAATACAAGAAATGTTTCTGACATAATTTAAATGATTTCAAAAGACGAATCAGATAGAAGAATCGTTTCTTATCAATTGTAACTTTTTAATGATTTCTTTCAAATTTATTGCAGTAATAAATGTGATTATTGTAAGGAGTACCTTAGGACTTTTTGTAAGCTATAGACTTTGTTCAATGTTCAAAAT
>NW_017136661.1:0-395 GCF_001652005.2 Ceratina calcarata | reverse complement strand
GTATAAGACTGGCTGCGCATAATCATTAATAATATAATTGTTTAAATCAAGATATAAAAATGCCACTGGCGGAATAAGCCCTGATCTTAGTACATTTTGGTAAAACATATCTTTCGGGTAGTAAGGACCCCAAATCAAACTATTGTATTTATTGTTGATTGCATCCCTTATATGCCTACGTATCAGGCTTATAATAAATATATCTATTTTGGCAATCTTTGCCATATTGTATACTTTTGTATTCTTAACTCTATACCTATAATTCTGGTCAGCTTCCCTATAGTATCTTAAGCATGCTTTAAGGCACTTCCTTTCAAACACTCTGAGAGATTCCATCTTGCATGCACTAATATTGTACCAAATGGGACACGCGTACGTCAATATCGGTCTAATTA
>NW_017136660.1:0-395 GCF_001652005.2 Ceratina calcarata | reverse complement strand
AGATTGTTGAATATATCGTCCAATATTACTGTAAGATTAACAACTAAGTCTCTAATAAAGTTGTTTAATAACTATGAATTAGATGTCTATCGACCAGAGATTATAACAAAAGAGAAAGACATAGAAGAGAACGAGTTTATTGATAATCTGTTGAAAACAGATGTAATGTTGGATGCTATGTATTCTTTATCAGTCAAAGGTTTTTTTCAAAGTGATACACGAGTGTATAAAAATATTTTGAAAGAACTCTGGTTTCACTTGTATTCTCGAAGTAAGGGAATAAATGGTAGCTCTGGATTTGAACATGTTTTTATAGGTGAAAGAAAACCGCGTAAAGGCGTTGTAGGACTTCATAATTGGATTTATTTTTCATATGGAGAATCGATAAATAATAT
>NW_017136659.1:0-395 GCF_001652005.2 Ceratina calcarata | reverse complement strand
TTATTTATTTTATAAGATAATTTTTATTGATTCATTCTGTATACAGGCCTGTTCATAAATCTTGGATATTACTACGTAACTTATTACATATTATAAAATGTAGAACCGAATGTGACATGAACGTGAAATAAAAGTGATATAATATGTAAGAATGTCAAATTTCAATGCTTTATAGATATCATGAGATTCTGATTTACAATTTTCAGGAAAGGTGAACATAATTTAAAATTGAATAACTTTTTAGAATTGGTGGAAATGAGTTTGATGATTTTTTGCAAGATTAATTATGTGTCTTTAAAGAATTTTCATTAATATTGAAATTATTAAATGAAAATCATTTCAATTTTATTTGAAGTACAATTTTATTGGAACGTTTCATGATTCCTTGCAAGATT
>NW_017136658.1:0-395 GCF_001652005.2 Ceratina calcarata | reverse complement strand
TTTTTTTTTTACTATGGTCATTGTCATGTTTACTTAAGGTTGTGTGAGCCGTAAGACCTCCGCTAAAAGTTTAAAAAACGTGATAAGAAGCTCTGTCCAATATGTCGGTTTACTTACTTTTTATGATGCATCTTAAATAATATCCTCCAAGTTCATATTATTTCAACTTTAAAATATTCTTAAAACATGTATTAACAATCGTACAAAATTACAAAATTCTCTCAGTATTGCACCCATATTTGTTCATGAATTAAATCAATTTTTCCATTCAACATAAGAACTCAAGATGTGACAACTTTTCGTAAAATTTCTAAAATTTTGCACATTGTTCTTATTATTAATATAATACTTAATGATTGTTAAGATCTGAATGCTGTGTCACTATCTTTACTTAA
>NW_017136657.1:0-6187 GCF_001652005.2 Ceratina calcarata | reverse complement strand
TTTTTTGTTCTTATCTGCACACACATCACATGCTCAGACTCCTCCAGCGTATATTGAAAAGCCTCTATGTTTTCGTCCTTTACAACGATAGCAACCCAAACGTTACTTCTGTTAGGTTGTATCATTCTTAGTCCAGGTGAAGTGTAGCCTCGAACTCTTCCTTTGAATGTGTATGGTTCCTGAATACATAAGATATCAATGTTCTCCTTTATTATTAGTTGTTCCAGATCTGTTGCAGCTGCAGCAGATCTTTGAGCATTTATTTGAGTTACCTTTAATTCCATTTTAGTTTGCTCTTGTATATCTCCACCATCTTAAGATATTCAGGACAGGTCGTGCTTCTTACATCATGTAACGTGTCCTTTCTCCTAGTTTTTATACAGTTAGCACAGAGAGGTTCTTCTTTATGGGTGCAATCCGGCTTCTCATGGTCCTTACTGCCACATGTGATGCAAGCTTGCCCTTGCTGCTCACAGACCTTGGCAATGTGTCCGTAGCCAAGGCATTTGAAGCACCTGACAATGTTCAGGTATTCTTTGATTTTATAGGATCGCCACTTCATGAAGACCCTACCTCCATGCTCCTGGAGCATTTTTAGGCTTTTTCCAGGGATTTGTACTATCCAGTTACCCTTGTCGTCTTTTGTTTTATAAAATTGTCTAAATACAATACTTTCTTGTAGTTCTTTTAACTCATCCTCATTCACTGTGCGGAAGTTCTTCAGAACAAGATGTTCCTTTACGTCTTCTTTGTTATGCTCTTTTTCCACATCGTAAATGATCATTGTCGGATCAATTTTCTTTGGCCTCTCAATCTTTAGTCCTTCCTTTGAGAGATTTGCGTCCCTAATAATTGCAATATCTTGCTCGTCGTTTACCTCCAGCACTAGTCCTTTGTTTCTGGTTTGTCTTATGTTTTTAACTCTTAGTTTTCCATTAATCTTATCGAGTTTGTCTTTAACGAGTTTTTTGATTTCCTCGTTGTTCCTTTTGTCTTCTTCGTCTGTTGGCCTTATAATTACAACTTCGCTACTCACTTTCCGAGTTGTGATTTGCTTGGTTGTGTTTTTGCCTCTTGCAAGCCCGTNACCTATCCCTAACAATTATATTATATTATATTGCGGTATCGGAGATTGTATCCTAACCGTGTATACATGTATGCAAATACAGCCGGTGCTATCTAACTCTAGAGATATTCTCACACTCAACATTGTTATAACCTAATTATTTTTACAAAACCTATCTTTACAAAGCTCAGGTAGTATGCAGTACGAGTACCATAGCTCCAACTTCCTTGGGGGTCCCTCTATACTACTTTACAGTTCGGCAGTAGTAAAGTAAGAATATGGTCAGACGGACCTTCGCGACCCTCTCCTGCTCACCCTCAGGCAATAAGAGGGTGAGTTTTTCGCTACATCTGCTTTCGGCCGTAGGAGCCACCTATTCATCCGCCAAACAGCCCCGCGCACGCCCCACAAGGGGTGTTTCTAGCAACCCCCTTTTTGTTAATCGCCCGCCATTTTGTTTGGGAGGCCCCGCAGGTGGCACGATATGGGCTCACCGATAGCCCGTAAGGTCCTCTATATTACACATATTCTGTATCCCCTCTCTCTAGTCCGACATTAGTGATCTACCCGGGGCACGGTCCTATCACCAACTCTACCAGTTCGCATTACGCTGCCAGTGTACAAGCATTAATATTCTGTCCCGCGCACAATCCTACATCCGACGCTGTCAATCTACATTGCGCTACCAGTGTATCAACAGGTGAGACAATACATAGATATAGTACCTAATCTAGACTATCATTGCCCTCGCTATTATCTAATTGGATTGCCTTAATAATTGTAGAAGACGACCATGCCTCCATCAACTCGATCCTCGAGCAAGAAGGGTAGTGAGTTACATAAGGGCCTTGCCATTCCACTCCGTATACGTGACCGCGATGATCCTCGGCGTCCCAATCTGCAGGCTCTTCGCACTGAATTCGATGACAGGTATTTCGGCGGTCGAATCCGGAACCAATTCACTTTCCGATGGAGTACCAATATGCGAGTGAACTGCGGCGTCACCAACACCCGACGTCGCACTGTAAGCCTGAGTTGGAATATTTATCGTGAGCTACCAGACTCCAAGATGCAGGTGCAGGTCCGTGAGACACTTTTACACGAAATGATCCACTGCGACCTGCTGCTGGAAGGCATCGTCGAGTTGGAGCTTGGCGGGCATGGCCCCAAGTTCCAGCAACGGATGCTGGATATCAACCGTCGCGGCGGATGGAATGTACGCGTCGAGTCACACGATGTTAGTGACATCGTGG
The DNA here is from genome assembly GCF_001652005.2 of Ceratina calcarata. NCBI lineage: Eukaryota > Metazoa > Arthropoda > Insecta > Hymenoptera > Apidae > Ceratina > Ceratina calcarata. The sequence goes on along the minus strand of NW_017136657.1, from coordinate 3,868 downwards.
AACGGTTATATACGTTCGCGTGGAAGTGTCTCGGCTACAATAAGGAATTAATACTGTGGGGCCGTCGCCTTCCCTACGGCCGTGTGCGGACAGGAGGAGTCATCACACCGGGCAGTCGCAATCAGTATCTTGGACAGCATGGGGCTTGTCCAAATCCGGTATGGCGCAAGTTATAATTGCACGAACTATGCTTCTATTCACGCACACAATCTGTACGCTATCCTATTGCTCTGGCATGTTATCTCACCGCTTACGTAACACCGTATATCTATCCATGCTTATTCTTGTGTGCATATTATTTTTCTCATTTGCTCCATTTGTCGCTCTATCTTTCAATAAACGCTCACTTATAGTAGTAAATAAGGTCTACTCATTTCGACGCTAATACCTTTCTCTTCACCAAGCATAGATCTTCCAGCGTAATTCTACCCTAACTTAACCTATTCACATAGTAGTGTGATCAAGATTCCTAAACTAAATATCGCTATAGTGTGCCACGTGCCGACACCCGCACGCGCAATGGTTCGCAACACGGGGTACGCAGGGACCAGCAGTGCAAAGCACGATGCTTGCTTGTCCATCCTATCACTTATCTATACAATATACGCCGCCCGCTCTTAGATGTAACTAGTTGTTGTACGGTAATAATCTAGCCGGTCCTCCCAGCCGCAGCCGTCCTATTGCGGTGGAACATGGTCGTCATGCTCTTGAATCTGGTGAAGTTAGTATGCGACCCTTGCAGTACCCTAGTGGACAATCCTCTGAGGTCGCTCATCGGGAGACCGAGTCCCATCAAATATACAACGGACGCAGGTGACCAGACTCCCCTCCACGATATGGTAACATCCATTACTCCAACCTCAGAGGTGGGTAGATTCGCCCAACCCGCAACCTGCGAGATCAAGTCCAAATTGTTCTCATAGTACGCAGTCTTCCGCTTACCTGTTTTAGTAAGATTCTCGTAGGCGGAGACTATCTGTACGTCGAGAACATGGACCCGTCCATCCCGTGAGGCCAGTATATCCGGTTTCCTTGCTCCTTCCCCGGTTGGAAAGAGCTTCTCTCTCTCAACCTTGAATCCCTTCCCGCTCAGGAGCTCAGCCACCTTTCTGGATATCGCATCGTGCCTCAGAACTCTTCCTCCGTGCGTCCGGTGGCATTCCTGGATTATGTGTGCCGTGGTTTCATCCTTTCCACATCCTGCTCTACAGCTAACACTCCTTCCTTCTCGCCTACTGCCTCTGGACGTTCTTACGGCCGATGGAAGTGCGTTGATCCTTGTACGTATATATTGGATCCAATCTCTGGCTGGAATGTTGGCGTAGGGGTCGTGGAACCAACTGTAGGAGGGCTTGGACTTCCTAACTTCTCTTAGTTCAAAGCCGTCCACCGACTTATGCAGCAAGCGACTCCATTCCTCCCTCTTATATCTGGCCATCGAGCACCACTTAATGACGCCCTGTAGATAAGTATTCTCTATCAATATCTTAGATACTTCCCAATCGGAGTTACCCAGATTGCTGATCCTTTTCTTCTTTGTTCCAGGTATCCAAGTCTCGAAGGCCGGAATACCAAGACCTCCATCAGGTACCGGTGCATGGAAGAAACCTATCGGGACGTCGTCCGGTAAGTACAGCCACTTCCTGACAGCCTATCTCACCATCTTGTCTAACTTGCGTAGTGAGGTGTACTTTGTTGTGCCGAAGACAAGGCTGTGGACAAATCACGGAAGTAGGTATGTCGTGAGAATCTTTAACCGTTGTTGTGGTTTGAGTGGACCTCTGCTAATACGCTGCAATTTATCCTCAAGATCCTGTTGTACCTTCGCTGGACCTCTGGTCGAGAACTCCACACCCAAGTATCTCCAGACCTCGCCGGGTTGTATCTGGCGAATAGCCTCACCCGCAAGTTGAAAGTAAGTCTCGGTACAAATCTTCATATTCTTACCACGCCCGTCCGGTATCAGCGAAAGCGCGTGGCATTTAGCTGGCATGATCTGTAACCCAAAGATTCTAAGTTTATCCTCCACTGTCCTTAGGAGCTCACAGAGGCCCTCTCTCGTAGACGCAACCAGCACAAGATCATCAGCAAAGGCAAGTGCGTTAAAGTTGGCATCCTTGATCTTGTACCCCAAGTGATCAGGAAGTGATCTCAGGACTTCGTCGATGACAATGTTGAACAGGAGCGGCGACAACGGGTCGCCTTGCCTCACTCCTCTGGTAGGCTTCAAGTCCGGTGAGAATGCGCCGTCCACTTCCAACACTGTGTGGGAATCATCATATAGGTTCTTCAGGTAGGTGCAAAACTTCTTTTCCAGGCCTTTCCACGCCACTGCCTGAAGGAGTTCCGGTCTGGATACCGTGTCAAAGGCTTTCCTGATATCTAACGTGGCCAAATGCAGGGGAGCCAACTTCCTCCGGGAGTCATCTAGCAATGACGCAAGTGCAAAGACATTCTCCGCAATGCCGTCCTGGTTAACGAATGCTTTCTGTCTTACATCTAGCAGATTCAGTACTGAGATCCTTCTGGCCAGGATCTTGTGCATGTGCCTTAGCACCACCAATGCGATGGATATCGGCCTGTAGGTGGATGGGTCTTTCGACCCAAGGACTTTCGGAATGAGCACAGTCCTAGAGTCTCTCCATAGCTTCGGGATACGGCCCCACTTCAGTAAGATGTTCATGATTACCGCTTTCATGGATACCGGGATTTCCTTGTTCCATCGGTCTGTAGGTATGCCATCCGGTCCAGGAGCCGAACCCTTCGGCACCTTACACTCCACGACCTCCTTGGGCGTAATGGAGTTCATAACGCAGAATACCTCTCCCGTGCATCGCCCCCCAGGTTCCTGTTCTTCAGGGTACGCCTCGTTCTCGCCGTCAATAACTGGTCTCCAGAATCCCAGTTGCGTCCGCATATCTGGGTGCTCGACCTTATCAGTATCTCCATCCAGGATCTTCTTGGCAGCCTTCGTCATGCTTCTCCGCCACAGCTTTTGTACTGCTTTGTGTTCTGCCTGCCTCCTCTTCTTGTTGGATAGGCTGGATAAATCTCGATCTCCTGCCCTTGCTTCCCTATTCGTCTTCTCCGGAAAGATGTCCCTGCTCCACGCAGCAAGCTCATCCGTGGGATCGTTTCCACTCAGCACAAGATCCGTGGCCTTCCAAATCCTAGTTGCTCCTGGCATTGTCGGGCCAATGTGCTCTCTGACTCCGCTCAGCCATCTGACCAACCTACAATCAAGAGAATCAGTCTGTTCTACGTTAGTGCACGTGCCTTGATCTATAACAGTCTCCCTGTCGCTGTTACATCGATGTACTAAGTCCTTCATTGCAGCCAACTTGTCACGATACCTCTGCTGCTTCCTGAGGCATTTAATCGCTTCACCTGATCTTTCAGAGCCCGTAATATCCTTCAGCTACTGATTGATCGCTTGTACGGTGGAATCAGCTTCAGCTTCCGCCCTCGCCAATATATTAATTTCCTCCTCAGTCCACCTTTCCTTCTTCCTCGTAACATCCACCTCCAGGTTAACCTCGTCCTCGTGCTTTCTTCTTCTGTGTACTCCCAGCCCAATTTTGGTCTTAAAGCATACGAGGCATTCCGGGCACCTAAATTGATGCGTAATGCCACCCTGTTCCTCTACTATACGACTCCCAGCTAGCACTCGATCCTCTGTCATGTACAAAGTGTCCAGCTCTTCTATCCTCTCTCCTCTACAGCTCGGTCCGCCGGACGTTGTGGCGGGGGCCACAACGTTATTCTCATTAGTTCGTGTAGTGTCTATGCCGGCGGTAGTGCCCCCAAAGGGAGCAGATCGGCTGGTTCTTTGGATATCGCGCGATGTTGAAGCGCGACCGGAATTGGG
>NW_017136656.1:0-395 GCF_001652005.2 Ceratina calcarata | reverse complement strand
TTTCTTTTTACAATTTTATGGCAAGGTCTCGAACAGCGCGCGTCCAGCCAGATGTATACGACAAAAGCCAAATTCAATCGTTCGCATCTGGTAAGTGCAAGTCTGGACACTATCCCTTGTCATCGGTTCGAGTGTTCTGCACGTGAAGAATTTTTAAGAATACGGAATATTTAAGGAAACGAAGGTCGGGTTCAGTTGAAAAATACAAACACATTTTCTGTAACGAACTTGTCCACCGAGTGGGGAAAGATTTTCTGGAAGAATATCTTCGAGCGAGCGGTTAGTTGGCTTTGCCTTGCGTTACTAAACAGAATGATACATGTCCTAACGAACACGGAACATTCTAATATGTTCGTTATTTACGCGTAAGTGAGTTAGAATCCAAGAGCGGCAGT
>NW_017136655.1:0-395 GCF_001652005.2 Ceratina calcarata | reverse complement strand
TTGTATCTCAGGAGACACCGCATAAGTCGCTCGCATTTCATTATTTTTGTAAGAAAAAATTACTTCATACAGTTCATTTATAGGCAAATCCGTACAAATACATCCGTAAAGTTTGAAAATATTCAATGGAATATTTTCTTTCAAAAGAATTCCCAAAAATCACCTAAATTTTGTTCGGTCTCAATAGTGTAGTCGCTTAAGAAATGAGAGATATTATGAGAATCTACAATAATCAATTGCGAACATTTATATTTACCTGTTGACATCACTGGCAGACGATTAACGTGGAGAAAAAAAACCATGCGAAAATAACTATACATATAATCGTTGGATGGTGAACAGGCATTGGTTGTTCGAATAACAAATCACTTATGATTCATTGCACTTTGAATGAA
>NW_017136654.1:0-395 GCF_001652005.2 Ceratina calcarata | reverse complement strand
ACTCCAATTAATAATTCAGCACCCTTTTGGTAACACCAGTCCTGTATAGCTTCTATTTTAGGCGTTATAGGGTCCGTTGAATTGTGCAGGAGATATAGAGACATGAAGACTATTTTGTTAGTTCTTTGGGAGACATTGTATTTTTCTATAAGCATTGTGGTGGTGTCTCTATCACTGAATTGCGATAGGATAACAGATTTTAATCTGTTAGTATGGATTCGATTTCTATTTATTTGGATAATTCTAAAAAAATCTAACTCTTCGATTACCCTCAAAAAGACGTTGGCGACAATAAACACTGCTTCCCAAAAATTCAGCGCTGTAAGACATATTGTTATGAAATTGAGTTATGAATTTTTTTTGCAAGGGAAAAATTACATTACTCATTACGCGAA
>NW_017136652.1:0-395 GCF_001652005.2 Ceratina calcarata | reverse complement strand
GACCAATCAGAGCGCTCGGTTGGCGCGATCTGCCAATCGGGAGCATTGGCTCGGATCTAGACGCTAGGCATTTGACGCGTCCTTTAATTTTACTTACTTTAAACAATTTAATTTTAATTGCATTAAATTCGTACAGAATTATTATTGCAATTATTTTTATAGCAAACTTAAGAATGTTTTAACTTTATAGAATTTTGATATATTTTTATAGCATTTTTGCAAATAGGAATTCCTCTTCTATACACAGTCAGATTGTGGGGAATGTGTCTAGAGATGTGCTGACAGTTTGACAGATTGAGTGGTATTTGGAGAAGTATTGATATGGTACATAGGATGTATGTATGTATTGGAAGAGATGGAACGAGCTTTTTTGAATAGAGAGGCAGAACATTTTT
>NW_017136651.1:0-395 GCF_001652005.2 Ceratina calcarata | reverse complement strand
CCACTCTGCATATCCAAATTTGAATTCTCCGATCCGTTGCCGGTCGGGCATTGACACGGTTATTTTTAAAATTTTAAATGATTTGCTGATATTGCTTATTTGATGATGATTGTTGTGGATTCATGCGGCATCAGCTGGCCTGTAAAGAAGTAAAACAGAACGTACTTAAAATAATTCAATGAAACCAATAAGAAAGAAATGAATGAAAACTAGACACATACCATACCCACCAAAATTGGCGCCTATAATTAGCTTCCATGAACGCAATGCATTCAGCGAACTCCTGCAGCGATATCTCATTATACACGACGTCTCCTGAAACGATTTCGATACTAATCATAATAACCATCACGAAGAAACATAGCAGTAGGAAATAAGTACTTACCAAACAAATA
>NW_017136650.1:0-395 GCF_001652005.2 Ceratina calcarata | reverse complement strand
TTATTTTCGAATAATACTTTCTATGTACATTAAGCGATTTAACGTATGTACTTTGTATGTACAAAATAACTTACTATCATACATAAAAACATTTTATAATGAAAGGGAGAAGTTCAAATTTCAAGATGAGTCACCACTGGTAGTTTGCGTTGAACATGGAATGATGAACTTTTAATCTTGATGTATATATGAGTTATCAGGTGAAGTTAATGAATATTAAAAGTGTTAGGATTAAATGTAGAAAAAACGGGATTTGGTGGTGTACATGAGGATACAGATATAATATAATATTCAATTCTAAATGGTTCTCTGCCAATTATACATAGAAGAAAGCCATGAGAACTCTATTTGCTGATTATCTTAATGAAATTTTGTAAGAATGATAAGAATAAATA
>NW_017136649.1:0-395 GCF_001652005.2 Ceratina calcarata | reverse complement strand
TCGAACACGTCTTCCTTATTTTCTATTATTTCTTCTATTAGTTCTTCTATTATTTTTAATAATCGAGATTTTAGTTTGTATAAAATCGAATTTTGTAAATCATTTTTTTTTTACTGTTTTTTGTAGACTTCTCTGTGATGTTATGTTAATCAGTATAATGACCCTGAAGAATGCCACCCTGACCCAGTCGGACAGTTGGGTCGTCAAACAGAATCGATACTCGCTAATCAGATCAAACCACCCTACTTCGACCTACTGGATGACCACGTACACAATCGTGAGCCACGTTCTGCGTACACTTCTTTCTATTCGAGCAACAATTAATTGTATTTTCATTATTAATTTCATTTCTAATTAAATTCGTACGTGTATGCAACTTAGAGTCGAAATTTTAT
>NW_017136648.1:7503-8744 GCF_001652005.2 Ceratina calcarata | reverse complement strand
ATAAATAAATAAATAAATAAATAACCACTGTATCGGCCAACCGCCACTGGCGGGCAATCGGTAGGTTAACATACATAAGTACAGCGAACTGGTTACTTCCACGGTCGTTGAAATAGCCACTGCGAATTTTATCTAACAACATTTTTCAAGTTATTATAATTGCAGTTTTAGAAGGATTGCTGATTACGAATCTGAGGTTAAAATTTAAAAATTCAGTATGGTAGACCGTAAATATTTCGATTTTAGTTTATTTGGTAAGAATGTAATACAGAGACTTTCGAGGTCATTGATTAAGAATCTGTAATAATAAGAATTCTAAAATTCAAAATGACGTATTCGATATGGCGGATAAAAAATTCTTTAGTTTAGTGTTATTTGAGTAAAATTCATACCTGAGGGGTTCTCAAAGTTGCTGATTATGAATTTTTTTAAATTCAAAATGGCAGATTCAATATGAAGGATTGAAAATTCCTTATTTCAAAATCCTTTATTTGCTATTAGTTGAATAAAATTCCTTAATGCAAGGGTTTTCGGGAATGCTGATGACTAACCTGATGTTATAATTTCAAAATACAAAATAGCAGATCCAGTACCTTACAGGGTGTATTAAGTTAAGAAATTTTATTTATTACTGTTAAGATATGCGATTGAATCGTCACTTTAACAACCGCATGTCCATAGATTCAGAATAAACAACGGACGATTATCGATCGGATGTCAGATGTTAGCGCGCCGCGCATAGAAGTTATAATCGTTATTTTCAATATTATAATAGACGTATTAATACACAATTAAGCCCGGTGTTCAGCCTATAGATCCCAATAATTACTTACCATTGACTTTATATTTATCACTATTTTTAAGTGAACATTTTTTGGATGTTTGAATGGAACTAACGCTACAGTTGCGATAGATGCGGTTTATATCCTCAGAAATCAAGAGAGTAAATTGAGATCTGATTAGATTAATAGTTAATTAAGATTTTTAGATCTACCGATCGACATTGTCTTCCTCAATATATTAGTTCTTAGAATTGTTTTGAACAGATCTACGAGATTATGTAATGTAATCGTTTTATATTGATAGAATTCTATGTAATCTTGTAAAGGGTTAAATAATGGTAAATTATTAAGTCTAACGAAAATAATTGTTGGTAGATAAAGTTAAAAATGGTATGTGAGTTGTCTTTCTAATGATAAGTACTTGAATTTCTTTCTCGTAAACTATCGAAGACATTTATA